>NC_061122.1:2948516-2953572 GCF_002878395.1 Capsicum annuum | reverse complement strand
CAACGATATCAATTTCGCAAAAATCCGACACCCGAGGAAGAAGTTATCGTTTTGCAAAGTGGAGTGTGTCGTGCAGCATAAGGTGTGCGACGCACACCCTAACTTATGCCATAAGGTGTGTGACTCACAACCTAATGTGTGCGATAAAGAGTGTGCCACAAAATCTATATTATGTGATAAGGTGTGCGCCGCAAACATTACTACTCAAGTGACTTAAACACTCCGATTTTGGAGCAAAATGGTCCTTTTCCCACCCTTAGTTAGCAATAAACATAAAATTCAGTCCCCAAATTCCCCAAAATACACCTTCATTCATCAAAATTGCTAAAGAACTCTCCTTAGGATTTCAAAATAAAAACCCTAGCAACTCAAGATTCAACCATGGGTTCTTGAAACTAATTACTTATTTGGAATCCCCAGAACGCAGGCTTCAAGAAACACCTATCATCTTTGCATATAGAGGTACGTGGGATTATCCTAAAATCTCATGGTCCTTTAAATTCATGTTTTACAATGGGGGTTTTGAAACTACAAATATAATTATGTTTTGAACGTTTCTATAATATTGATTTAGTCTTTAGGCCTATTTCCGAAGTGATTTGACGTATTATATATGCATATGCATGTGTTTTGAAAAGGCGTTAATTTGAGAGCATGAATTATATGGAATCCCTCTCTTGATGTGAATTTATTTTAAATGTTCATATGATGTAAATGGTTTGAAAACATCTTGAAAAGCATGACATGACATGTTTTGAGAATTGATATGATTTTGACTTGAAAACGAGAGGGTTATTTGTGTTGAAAGATGTTGAATACAATGGTTGAATGAGAAGAATGATGTGATATTGGTGGCTTGCAAGTCAGGTATGACGATACCCTACATAATATGATATGTGATTGAATCAGATGAAATTTGAATGCATTGATTTTACATGAGATAAGTGGATGCCCAAAGAAGGAGTTGAGTGTAAGGACTCAACGCTGGAAACCGTGTTTGCCGACATGGGAATTTGGAACCCTACTTTGTGATCTTGCATACCTGACCTTATGTCATTCCCAAGTTGGGACTATGGTTAGGAGCCCTACTTTGTCATCTTGTGCACTACCATTGGGTCGAGACACCCTGCTGTATGATCTTGTGTTTCTTCCCCTCAATTATACTCTAATCTCGACAGCAACTGAGGTTTGACAGTTAGTGTAAATGTGATATTTTGGGTATTCCACCTAGCTCAGCTGCATTACATTGTTGTTGAAAATAATTACATTACGCCCATGTGTTTTCAAATGATTTGATATGAAAATACTTTATAATGGCTCTCAACTATATTTTGTAAAAATATTATGTTTTTTTTTGATATCTCTGCATACCAGTACTTTTGTATTGACCCCTTTCCCTTCCAAGTTCGGAGGCATAGTCTAGGGGTCCAGAAAATTAGTAGATTCCTCAGACAAATTTGCAGAGTCACTTGGTGAGCCTTTTATATTTTAGAAGGCCTGATATTTGGCATTGTCACTTATCATTTATTAGTTTTGGATCTACTGGGGGCCTTGTCCCAGTTTTCAGATAGATATTTGTTTCAGTGATGTAGTAGAGATTTCATAGACGTTATATAGATAATGTGTTGAGATTGTGGGACATTATTCCTCGTGATTGATTTCATATGATTCTTGACAATGTTTCCGTAATATTGTTATATGCATGATTATCAGACTAATAGGGTTGTTTCGGGCCTTCATGGTTTGGAATGCTCGTCACGGCCAGGGCCCCGATCGGGTAATGACAAACTTGGTATCAAAGAGCGGTTCATGGTCCCAGGGTGTCAGCGAAATAGCATCGAGTAGAGTCTTGTTTATGGGTGTGTAGCACGCCACACTTATAAGCAGTAGACTACTAGGTGTTTAGGAATGTCTCTCGTTCTTCATGTTCTAGTTCGTACAATAGAGTCAAAATGTTCCTCTTCCATACTGTCATTCGTGCTATGCTGTCGCCCATATGAAGGTAAAGTCATCCCAAATTCTTTCCTTACTCTGATGTTCTCAGACATGTCCCATTATTGGGGTGATTCAAGTGTGAAAAGTTTAGAATCTACATAATATAGTCCTTTTCGATTGAGCCATATAAGATTTTAAAAATTGTGCAAAGACTCCAAAGGAGTCTGTTAGGGCTTCAATATGTGTTGATTCTGATGTAAACATTCATCAGGATGGAATCGTGCTTTCCAACTTAAGGTATTAAGTGCATCTAGTCCCTCTCAAAAATCTTGATACAGATGTGGACGATGTATAGCAGAATGTTGGAACTTTATTTCCACCCAAATAGTAGCATAAGTTAAAGTGTTGTTGTCATGACCTATCAGTAATAAAATTAGACCAAGAAGTTAGTGATGTGAAGTCACAAAGTTAGAAGTCAGAGTGAGGCTGATTTTTGGTGTAAATGAATATTTCAGTTGAATAACCGATGTTTGAAGATGATTTACCCCTTTATAGTGATAAACTAATGTGGTAGCTAGTAGCACGTATGGATGGTATGGTAGTCCATGGGGGAAGTATTTTACTCAGATTTTTATTTATACAGAGTAAGATGTGTATTCTTAGACCATTAAATATTATGTGTCAATTTCCTATCTCTTGTAATATGTTATCTTGTTATCATGGTGTTTTTGAAAAAAAAAATTTGAAGTCTAGTGAAGCCGTGTGGGGCTCTTTTGATTCACTAGCATAGTTGCCTTGTCATCCATCTCATTTTCTTTTTCAAAATACAAAACCAAAGTCTAGTGTAGCCGTGTGAGGCCTATTTCAATTCACTAGCAACTTGTTGTCCAACTTGTTATTCTTTTATTGGTTTAATATATGTATGGCTGAATCTGTTTACATGAGATGGCGTTGGTAAAGAGGTGATTCATCCTTGTGAGTTAGCTTAGTATAAGGTAGAGAAGGAGTTGTTAGTCAGGGTGATTTGTTGGTTGCTTGAATGTGAAAAGTGTCTATATTAGCGAGTAAGTTATGATTATAGACTCATGGTTGTTTGAGGAATTTGAATGCAGTCTAAATGTATGCTTGAGTAAGTAAGTATAAGGTGAGAAATCCGCGTAAGTAGATAAGATTGTATCAGGTTATAATATCAGATTAAGGTTGATCATGTCTATTATGTGACCTTACCCCTTGACTTTTTTCGTTGGTAGTTGTAAACTAGTACTACTTATGAGAAGGTATGTAGCAAATTTTGACGTATTTGTATAGAATGTTCCAATTTGATTTATTAGTATATTATATTACACTCGTCATTGGTGGTAGATGATTGACGCTAAACTATAGGCTTGAATTCAAGTGTAGAATTTGGTGGTAAAAATAGTGGCATGAGATTAATGATGTATGTTCTGAATTTAGCAGGCTTGATGTGTTGAAATAGTATGTGCTAGTGAGTTATGATAAGGAAGACCGTAAGGTCAAGATGGATTATTGTGGTTATGATCTAATAGGCTTGAACGGTGTATGAAATGGCTTAAGTTTAAGTTGATTCGTAATGAAGTATAATGTTGTAGGTATGGTGTGTAAGTATGCCCAAGGTGATATGGAGTTGTGGCTTTTCTCTAAGACTATTACATGTTGTGGGTGACTAGTGGTACCGTTGAGTTGCTAGTTGGAAAAAGACTAGTTAGATGGTATATGGTGTTCTAGATAGCCAAGTTAAGGAACATTCATTGATAGTGTTGTGCCTTTTGATGTGATCTCGATTCTCATGGTAGTGAGATATAAGTTTGGAGTAGCAATATTGGCATGCTAGGACGGAAGTGGTATGGTTCATCAAAGCCTTGGTGATATCCATGTTAAGTGTTTGAATCTAAGTTTGAGTTTTGAAAGTTGAACTGATAGAAATAAGTGTGCAAGCATTATACTATGACTATTGGGGCTATTGAAATATAGAGTGTATCTCAGAAGGTAGTATTAGCAGTGGGCTTTCCACTTTCATGTGTGGGCTTTTGGGTTAAGTTCTATTAATTTTGTGTATTGTCATATTTCAGATCCCAGAGTGCAGTGAGTGCGGTTAAGTTTAAAGTCTAGTAAGGGATCTCCCAAACTTAAGATGATGGCTTAAAGCCAAGGGGGAGATGATAGAACGAATAACTAAGTCAAGCTCTCAGATTCTAGGAGTGATGTCATGACGATGTAGAACGCCAGAAAGTGAGAGTGACACTCAACCCATTCCTATCTCAGTATTTTTCAGTGATCCCAATACATACTCATGCCTTACAATGTCAGTTCGATAATCGTAGTTCATGATCATGCTTGTGATAGCGAATCATGTACTCTTCCAGTTCTAAAATGAAGAGTTCCAGTTCATTCAGTAGTTGGAATTACATTTCATATGTTACAAACTCCAAATTGAGGTCATGCAGCTTATGAAATATATATTTGCGCCCTATATAATGCTCAGTCTCTGATGAGCTTAGGTTTTGGAGAAGATTGTTTCAACAGAATAATATATATGGCCCAACGTCTTAACTCAAGGTTTGAGTTCGAATGACCAAGCATCCGCAAGACGAGCTTCCAAAAAAAAAAATGACATGAGCTGACAAGTAGGATTGAACTGAAGTAGAAATTTAGAACTTTCTCGTTGGAGTCACAAGTAGTTTTCTTTCCTCTTAGCAATAGAAAAGAAGAACCAGTAAGTACTTCGCACCTATGATTTTCCCTATATCAATAACACTACTTTCTTGAAGTAGATAACCTGGACGCGAAGAGGTATACATCTCTCTACCAAATATTCATTTTGATCAATAGGCAGTATGAAATATGGACACGCTTAAATGTCGAGTGAAAGAAGTTATGTTATCAAATAGTTGCTCCAATCTTTCCTTTCGAACCAAGCACATTTAGATACAAAATCTTCGACTCATCTTATAATTTATTATATGAAAAGTTTTACTTGATGGTAAGATATGCTTGGAGAATATTCTTCTAATCTGATGATGGACGGTTATTTTTCCGTCGCAGGTGAATTTGATAGCTAAACTAAGCCATCCATATCTTTTAGAGTACAAAGATGCTTGGG
>NC_061122.1:2947928-2948416 GCF_002878395.1 Capsicum annuum | reverse complement strand
TGCTTGGATCAGAAAGTGCAAAACGTAGCCTTTAATAGTTGCGATTATTGCTGCATAAGCTGCACCAGAGAAAAAGCTCGACTTTCTTTTTCTTTCAGGGGAGCTGTATATGCATCGTTGCCGATTATTGCGAAGATGAAAATATGTGAGTGATTATCCCTGATTTTGCTAACATTTTAAATGTGTACCTATAAGTAAAGATAAGAATAAAGAACAAAAGAAGTATTAATATATTTAAAATCAAGTGGGTCCAATAAGGGTAAAAAGGTAATTGTGCTTTTAAAAAAATTCCAAATAAGAAAAGACGACATTTATTTTGGGACGGACAAAAAAGGAAATGGCGACACATAATTTGGGACGGAGGGAGTAGTATTTTTATTTGGTTCGAAGGATATCATGTGACTCAGCAGAGAAGTAAAGTTCTGCTCTCCTCTCTCTCTATTACGTATCTAGTTCTATAGCTTAACCCTTACTTTTACGATGTAAGG
>NC_061122.1:2938468-2947828 GCF_002878395.1 Capsicum annuum | reverse complement strand
GTTACTGTTCACTTCGTTACTGTTCACGCCGTTAATGTTCACTCTGTTACTGTTCACCAACACTGTTTACGCCGGATTCCCATTGTCCAGACCCTTTTTCTCTCTCGATTTTTTTTTTCTCTCGTTCGATTCTCTCTTTCTCTCCCTCATTTATTTTTGTTCTTGTCAAGATGATTTGGTGATCGTTGTTATTGTGGAGAAGATGATGATAAAAGAATGGGCCTCCTCTTTTTCCCCTTTTAGAATTTTCCTTTTATATTTTTTATTTAGTTTTTCTTTTTCTTTATTATTATCCTATGTAGAAGCATATAATTGGTGGCTTGTAGGAATAAGTGTGTGACATGTGAAAAAGTTAGTGTGACATGTGGAAAGATGAGGGTGGTGTGTGGAAAAATAAGTAGGACGTGTGCCTTTTGCATGTATCCAATGAAAAATGGAAAGTGAGGTGTTGAGGTGGCATAGTGAAGTGGCAAGGATGCTATGTATTTAATTCTTTTCAATTTTTTTTGGGAGAAATTATCAATTAAACAAATGTATGGTAAGGTGAATAAAATAAAATAAAAATTTAAAACAAATAAAAAATAAAAATGATTAAAATATTTTCGAAAAAGGACAAAATTACGTGTCTACATCATGCCCCCTTTGGATGTAAACACATGGTGTTTTCATACAAAGTAGTAGACAACGAGATAAAATTTTGTTCTGACCTTTATTCAAAAGCACAGAGAACGAGGAAGGAGGGAAAACAGGTCTTGACTTAGGACATCCTACCTACCCAAGTTAGGAGGCAATCGAGTGACAGTTATCTCAAAGGATTGGAAGGAGATGGACTATGCCGAGTTGGACAGTCGAGTGAGGTCCCATCGAGGTTCCGGTCCCCGGCTCTGTTATTACATCAAAAATAAAAATTACAAGTTAAAAACATAAATGAAATTACAAAATCCTATATACGCAGCTTCTGTTGGACTTTTGATTTGAGTTTCATCACCCTATTCTTCAGGCGGGCTCCTGATTTGAAATTTCTTCAACTTGTTGCTTGGTTTTCAATTTCATCACCCTGTTCTCCAGGTAGACTCCTAACTTGCTATTTTCAATTTGTTGACTTTCATTTTCTTGACTTTGTTACTTGACTTTCAACTTCTTCACCTTGTTGCTTGACTTTCAATTTCTTCATCTTGCTGCTTGACTTTCTATTTATTTGCCCTGTGCTTCGGGCAAGCTCCTGAAATCATATCAAAACTAGAAAGAAAATTATCCCAAACAAAATTATTGTAAAGAGAAAATTGTTTGCCAAAAAAGTAAAGTTCCAAAACAGATATTAAATTTTTTCCCCTAGTTTACCATCAGAAAACTTTTGAGAAAGTTAGATCATACCTACTTGCATGTTGCAATAATGAATCAAGACTCTGACCAAGAAATGCATCTCTTGAGAGTAAAATTGAATGACCAAGACTTGGAAGTGTGTCTCCTAAGAATTAAATTGAGGAATTCTGACTAGAAAGTGTGTCTTCTAGAGATAGAAGTTTACATTAAAAAGTGTGTCAACTGACAAATGAAAACTAACAAGGAAGTTCGTCTCA
This sequence comes from Capsicum annuum, assembly GCF_002878395.1. Taxonomy (NCBI): domain Eukaryota; kingdom Viridiplantae; phylum Streptophyta; class Magnoliopsida; order Solanales; family Solanaceae; genus Capsicum; species Capsicum annuum. The sequence goes on along the minus strand of NC_061122.1, from coordinate 2,946,248 downwards.
TAAGGATTAAGTGCAATGACTCGACTAGAGAGTGCATTTTCTAGAAATCAAGGAGAATGACTCGACTAAAAGGTACGTCTTATAGGAATCAAAGGAAATAACTCAACTAAAAGGTACATCTGCTAGGGGTCAAGGGGAATGACTCGACTAAACGATACGTCTTCTAGGGGTCAAGGGTAATGACTCAACTAAAAGGTATGTCTTATATGAATCAGAGGGAGATGACTCGACTAAAAGGTATGTCTTATAGGAATCCAGGGAAATGACTCAACTAAAAGATACATCTTCTAGGGGTCAAGGAATGACTTAACTAAAAGGTACATCTTATAGGAATCAAAGGCAATGACTCGACTAAAAGGTATGTCTTATAGGAATCAAGGGAGATGAATCGACTAAAAGGTTAGTCTTCTAGGGGTCAAGGGAGATGACTTTACTAAGAGGTACGTCTTATAGGAATCAAAGGAGATGACTCGACTAAAAGGTACGTCTTCTAGGAGTCAAGGGAGATGACTCGACTAAAAGGTACTTCTTATAGGAATCAAAGGGGATGACTCGACTAAAAGGTATGTCTTATAGGAATCAAAGGGGATGAATCGACTAAAAGGTACATCTTATAGGAATCAAAGGGAATGACTTGACTAAAAGGTACGCCTTATAGGAATCAGGGGAGTGACTCGACTAAAAGGTATGTCTTTTAGGAGTGAAGGTTCAATTTAAGAAGTGTATCACCTAACAAATGAAAACTGAAATCCCTGGACAAGAAAGTGTGTCTCCGAGGGATTTAAGATGATAAATTTTTACTATGATTTAATTATCAAACCTGTGCAGTAACATTGCTTCCTGTATTTGTAAAAGTGAGAAATTACGGGCCTTGATGTTTAGGCTTTGAAATCCTTGATTTGAAGGTAACATGTGTTCCTATTTCATGCAAAGAAAAGTTTTGAGTTTAAAAACATGGTGGCTGGTTGTGGCTTTGGCTTTCGTGGCAAACGCTCTTGCCGTCATCATATTTAACCTTGCTTCCAACCATTACATATATCATTGACTTGATGCATCACTGACCCAAACTCAAATTATTAAGAGTGACTTTGAAACAAACACAGTATCTTTGCTTTGCCATGCTCTTCAGATAAACCCTTTGAACTTTGGTATATCCATGAGGTCCCAGACTTGTCTGTTGACATAACATTCTGTATGCCTTATTTAGGCTCACAATCATGTCTTTTTCATGTGATAGCTTTTGTATTGCTTTGTGCAATTAAAGAAGCTGGTAGCCAGTTTTGAAATCTTTTCTCACTTGTTTTGACATGGACTTAACTCAAAGACAAGAAACAAAAAAAAGAATGACAATTTTTGTTTGGATAACTGACTTAAGAAAGATAAAATAAAAATAAAGAGAATAAAGAAAGACAATGAATGTCCGTTTTTGAAACAAAGAAACAAAAAATTCATCTAAAAATGACAATCAACACTAATGATTATGCCATGCATTTTGGATTAAGCAGCTTGATCTTTTCATCCAAACTTTCTACCCATTATTGTTGAGTTAATGGCCTTGAAAATGAGTTGCTTCCTTAGGTCAATTGTATTTAAGACCCCATTCGGCTAGTGGTGCCTTGGAGGGTTTTCGCCAACAAGTTTCTCTCATTTTATTTTCCTCAACTCACCATTGCCTTATGGTTTCTGTAAGGGTTTTCCACTAATGAGACTCTCTTATCTCCATTTCCCTTAACTCACAGTCGTCTTATGGTGCCCGTAAGAGTTTTCACTGATAAAATTATCTCATTTTTATCTCTCTTAACTTACCATCATCTTACGGTGCCCGTGAGGGTTTTCACCAATAAGACTCTCTCATTTTTATTTCTCTCCTGATTTCTTATGCTGAGGAATACAAGTATTTCCCAAATCCATCATTATATCCCTTGCATGCTTAGCCTTAACATCCTCAAAGATTAATCTGAAGGTTTTTCTTTGGTTGTAACTTAGATTTTGGATGGGGTTAGAAAGAAAGGATGGCATGGGGCCCAAACGATACTTGAAGTGCATTAGGACTTACAACTTTTGGAATCGACTTAAACAATAAGGATTAACTCATGCCCCAGTTTCTTTTGACTGGGTGACTCAAACAATGAGGATTAACTCATGCCCCAGTTTTTGATTGGGCAATTCTAAATTTTTATTTGGTTGGACCAAGCCCTGAGTAGGGCAGCCTACGTAGCTCACCCTCGAGAGAGGAGAATCAGGTCATGCGTAGTTCTGACAGCTTATTCTTTTTTTGCTTGATTCTGACTTGTTCTTCTTCTGTTTTTTTACTCTTTTTTCTTTGTGATTTTTCTGACTCCAATTTCTTGACACTCTTTTCTTCCTTCGTGGACACATTTTTCTCTCTTTCTTTTTTTTTTTTTTTGAAACTTTCTGACTCTATTCTCTTGCTTAATACTTTTCTTGAGCTTTGTTGGCTTTATCTTGTTTCCAAAAAAGGGGTATGAAAGAAAATAATACTAAGGCTCAAATGGGGTAACAAAGGATGACACAATGTTTGGATAGCAGAATAAAATGCCTTCATCATATCAATCCTTAAAAATACTAGTACATAGCATGCAATGTGAAAGTGCACGATCAACTTCACTTATGACATGTTTTACAACACTAACTTGCCCCGAGCATGTGTGTCACCTCTTTTTCTATACTTTTCTAACATACAACTCCACATTTGTTGTACATCCCTCACTTTGAATGACTTATGCTTTCATAGAGTTGATTTTCTTTCTGTTCTTCTTGATAGGATCACGCAGACACTGTTTGACCTAATTGAGACTTGTCTTTCAATTGATGACCAAGTTATTTTTGTGATTCTCAAAATAAGTGGCCTTGATTTTCAAAGAAGGCTTGAACTTGTCACCAAATGTCTCAGCACTCTACTATTTTCTCAGATGTTTCTCCTAGCTTTAGCACTCTGATCTAATGTTTCATGGTTAAATTGGATTTTAAGATCTGGCTAAAAATTCTGCAAGCATGTCATATCACTAGAGTCAACATAAAATGTACTGTATAAAGAAAACAAACAAACAACACATATTTAAGCACAAAGGAAAAGAGATAATTCATTTAGTGGAAATAAAAGATAGAAGGGTTTGAACCTAAATGAGAAAATGACAAAACAAGATAGATCCCAAACTACAACCTTGAAATAATTCGAAAAACAAAAAAGAAAACAAAACAAACTACCAGACCTGTTCCTAGTAGGGAGAGGGGTGACTTCTCAATTGCTCAGCCTGACAACTTAGCCACTGGTTTGCATATCAACATGACTAGAGCTTCCCTTACTGTCAATGTTCTGCCCCATAATTAATCCATCTTGAATCATCTCAATTTCTCTTTTCAAATCTCGACAATATTCAATACTATGACCCTGAGCATCAAAATGATACGCATATCGTACATTAGGATTAAAATTTCTAGAACGTCGATTAAGAGTGCAATCAAGGAGAGGAGTGATCATGCCCCGTTATACCAATCTCTGAAATAAACTGGCTTACGACTCTCCAATTGGTGTGAAGCTATCTCTCGACCTCTACCTTATTTCATCGTTTGTCTTGGATAAAAAATTAGCCTTAGAAGGATTTTGGTATGTTTGTGGAGTTGGTGTGTTCCACTGTGGGTAAGATGGGGGTTGAATATGAGGTTATGCGTTATGTACTGGATATGGAGGTGGAGGTGCAGAGTATAATGGATTTTAGGAGTGATTATGTGGAGCTTGGGCATGAACTTGGGTTTGAGCCTGAGAGTGATGACGACGGGGTATTCTTGACCGTTCCCGCTGTCCAACTACAATAGCAGATGCATTTTTCTCATTTTTTGTCTCCCCAACATTTCCTGAACCTTTTTGAATTGCTTGAGTAGTCACTTTCAATGTTGCAAAACTCACAATGCGACCCGTCTTTATTCCCTCTTCTATCATCTCCCCCATTTTAAGGACCTCAATTAATGACTTGCCCAATGTAGGTAACAAGTGTTGATAATATGTTTCATCCTGCGCTTGAATAAACACCTCCACTATTTTTCTTTCTTTCATTAGCGGTTTCACTCTAGCAGCTTGTTCGAGCCATCTGATCGTATACTCCCTGAAGCTCTCAGTATTCTTCTTCTTCATACTAGTTAGGGATTTTTCGTCAGAGATCAACTCCATATTGTATTAAAATTGTTGCACAAATTCATTAGCTAGGTCATCCTAACTAATCCACTTGTCGATGTCTTGGTCAACAAATCATTTCGAAGCTAGGCCTGAAAGACTCTCCCTGAAACAAGCCATGGGTAGTTCTTCCTTCCCTCCAGTGCCTCTTAATTGGTTATAATAGTGCCTCAAATGTGCCACTGGGTACCCATGTCCGTCATATTTCTCAAACTTTGGCATTTTAAAGACAGGAGGAAGGTTGGCACCTGGAAACATGCATAAGTCCTTATATGAGACACTTTTGTAACCCCCAAGTCCTTGCAAGTTCTTCATAGCCAGTTCTAAACTTCTCAATTTTCTGGTCATTTCCTCTTGTTCTTCTACCATAACAGGCTTCTCAGTTTTAGGAGGAAATTCAGGCGGGTGAGTGTCACTATAAAGACCAGTCAACTTGAATGTAGGCTCGAAAGTGCAACGCTGATCACCAGTAATATTCAATGCAGGCTCTCTTGTAGAGTAGGGAGGCACAACTTGTGGATGAACATCAAAAGTAGGAGCTTCAAGTGAGGGTGGAGCCGTAAAAGCATGAACAACAAGTGGAGCCGAGTATGTGGTAGTCATGGATTGAGGAGTGAGAAAATAAATATTGGAAGTGGTTGGATATTGTTGCCCCGGAGTCAATCCTGATGCATGTTGTGACATATCAACAAAAATGGGAAATTGTGCATGTGAAACAGGAGGCAAGATAGAAAGATATTCTAGATTATCAGTGGGAACTGGAGGCGGCGACAACCCATTAGCCCCAGCTCGATGCATTTCTATCATTTGCTGCCTTAATTTTTGAATATATTCAGTATCTCCAAAATTCTCATTTCCCGAACACCCTATCTGATTAGTGATAGCAAACTCGGTATCCTTGTTGGCCATAACCTTCTCTGTGACTTGGTGCAATATGGAGGACCAGCCAAAATACCACAAACCAACCATCTCAAACTAACTGAACAAGAGATAGCAAATGCGTTAGAGTTTAACAATTTCTCAAAATCTCTTTTTTTTTTCTCTTTTTTTAAAAGATCACCGAACCCAAGAAGGGCGCTTACATATCTCACTCCCAAAAGAAGAGAATCAGGTGTGCATAGTTCGTGAAGTCTTGCCAAAATGGCCAATTAAACTCTTTTTCTTTTTCTTTTTCTTGAAATTTTAAGAAGAAAAGAAAAATGACAAATTGTCAAAAGAATAGACGAAAATCTTTTTTTGAATTTTTCAGCTTTAATAACCTATAAAAAATGAAACCTTTGATTACCAAAGAAACTCTTTTTGGATTTTCAATTTTGCACTTCATACGAAAATGAAACTTGAACCTATTAAAGGAAAATCTTTTGGAGTTTTATTTTATTGATGTATATGAAATCTACTCTAATAAAGAGTGAAGAAAATCTGTTTTATTTTTTCAAATAAGATCCCCAAACCAACAATAGGTTGCCTACGTATCTCACATCCCGAAAGAGGAGAATTAAGGGTGCGTAGTTCATCCAGATTGAACAATTAAGGATTAAATAACAAACTGAACCCTGACTTGAGAGACACGACGAAAGACAGACGATGAACAACGTCAATAAAATCTTTTTTGATTTTTCAACTTGACGCTTCACACAAAAATGACACTAATAACTATGAAAGAAAAATCTTTTTGGTATTTTCAACATATCAGATGTACAAAACTTCTACCATCTTTTTTGAACTTTCCTTTTATAAAAAACTCCTATTGAAATAAATCTCTTTAAAGTTTTCGAATTGTGAATGATTGCCAAAGGAAACAAAAAAACAAAATATTTTTGATGTTTTTGATTTTTTTTTAAAAATGAGTGCAACACATAAAAAATCTTTTTTTTAATTTTTAAATTGTGAAAAATAAAAACCATAAAGAACTCTAAAAACTAAGAAACTCTTTTTTTTTTGACTCACTCTTCCTTTTTTTCCTTTTTTTTAATTTTCCCTTGCCTACACACTTGATTAATTCTAGCAATTGCTTTCCCCAAATCAGTCTATCAAATGACCACGTTATCCTTAGAGATGCAACATTTAGCACGTAGGGATGCTTTAGAGGTGAGTCTTCTACAAAGGGCCACATGGGTCCCATAGGTCTCAATATGATGCAGATAAGCATGACCTAAAGGTTGACCTACGTTGGGGTCCACTAACAAGGCTGTTCGGGGGAGCGTATGGTCGATAGTGGCTGCGAGAGCTTTCCACCCACTCCATAACACCGACGGCTCCCTCTCCGAAAATAAGGGTGACTCAACTAGAGGTCGTGTACAACACGTGTACTACAGACTTTTTGTAGAAAGAATGACTCAGGTTAAGCACATGATGCTAGATATGAAACGGTAACACATAAAGAGAAAACTGTAAACAAAGAGCACGCAAACACTCAACAATGATAAACAATAACACAAAACAACACAAACAATGTCTATATACCCATAATGCCAAACAAATCCGATACAACTCCAAAAATAAGCTCGAATTCTGAAAAAGATCCCCAGCAGAGTCGCCAGAGCTGTCACACCCCCTTTTTAACTCCAAAAAGATTCAAATTTTTATTTTTTAAGGGTTTTTATTGTTAAAGTGACAAAATGAAGATTTGTTTTGAAAAGGACCTTTTATTTTCAAAACTCAGAGTCGCTACTTGACATAATCAGGTGTGTCAAGTTACCTTCGAAAATCCCTTTTCAAAATGATTTTTTGACTCTTTTAAACTGGTTTGCGAACAGAGATTCCGGCTAAGGAATTCTGTTGACCGAGGGAAAGGTGTTAGGCACCCCTCGATCCCTTAGTTTGACCACGGTCACTTGGTGGAACTTATCGGCTAATTTTGACACTACAAATGTACAAACCATACAAAACACGTAAAACAATCAAACAAACAAATAAAACAAAAAAATGAATCAAAAGTAGAGTGTCCAGTCCAATTTATATAGTCCAAAATAGAAAAATGCAAAAATAAATCCTATCTAACCTACGCTAATACTAACTATGCTCCCGTGCTTTACCCGACGCCTCGGGCCTTCCTCACGAGCGTCTTCCGCTAACATAGTACGCAGGGGCATTCTTCGGTGAATAAATACATTGTGTCTCAGGGCATTCCCCAACTAAATAAATACATTTTTGAATTAAACACGATAAACTAGAAACCAAATATTCACACGCACATTAAAGATTCAAAACATTTAATAAACATATCACTCTTAAGTTTTGCCTACCCAAACCGACATTTGCCAATCCATTTCAACATATCATAATTCTATCACATTCCAACAATATTCATGCTCATTACGAATTAAACAAAACAACAATCAACCAAAGTTAATCTAAATTCAACTTTTATCAATTTCTCAATTCCATCCCCAAACAATCAATTTAAATTCTCAAACGAGATACCATTTCACCAACCATAATTAAGCAAACCAACCACGAGTCAAAATAAACACGCATTCATCACCAACAAAGACCAAATAACACACAATATTCAATCCAACCCCAAATAAAATAAACAATGAAATAAAAAGAGAAAGAGAGTAGAATTGGACCTCAATTTGAAGCTTT
>NC_061122.1:2912885-2935468 GCF_002878395.1 Capsicum annuum | reverse complement strand
CTAGGTTTGAAGAAGCTCAGAATTGGATTAAAGAGAGCGAAAAGCTTCGCGCTTTTGTGTTTAGGGTTCTCCGCCTCCATCTCTCTCTCTCTCTGTGCAAATAACCGTTTTTTCCAAAGACAAATGTTCCTCAGAAGCAAGAAAATGAGCTTCTGTTGTCAAAGTACTTCAACGTTATACCCCAAATATATACTCCCTCCGGTTTGTATTATTTGACCCCACGAATGTTAGATCAGGAATCTAAATGAACCCCAAATAGTTAAAAGTGACTGAAATAGGACACGAAGTTAAAGTGATACCAAAATAGAGCTCTATGCTGCCTTTTTAAAGTTAACCCGTTAACTTGAAGGACACTTAAAATATAGCCTATTTTGATATCACTTTAACTTCGTGTCCTATTCTGAAACATGCAATTGCTAATTTGTTGAACCAAGTGCCAAAAGTTCTGCAATAGATTTATGATATTCAACAAGTGTACAACATAATGTTATTTACTTATTAATCAGAAGTCCACATTCTGACCTCCAGATATTTCTATTCTTTAATAACTTAGGAAAATCCGACGTATTTTCTGGTAAAGGCCATTCATATGCAAATGTACAAATTACAACAACCATTTATAATGTAGTAACAATGCTCAGTAGTTAGTCCTATGGCACCCCAATCGAGTTACCAGTTTGATTCTTGTTTCTGGTAAAGGTCATTCATATCAAAATGTACAAATGGATCCCACTAGTTTATCTCAGGCCACAATACCAGAGCTCAGTCTTGAGAGATGGAGACACCGTCACAGATATGTCAAGATATTTACATGTGTAGTTTCGACTAGCTTATATCTCCGGATGTAAACAAGTAATATTATCAGGATATGTTGCAAGACAAACTACCTATAGAGAACAAGTGGTTTAGCAAGTTATAATAAATTAAGAGGACTTTAAATAGCACATATCTGTAGACTTACAAGACCATGGTCTACAATATGCTTAGATGGAACTGGAGCAAAGCAGCCTCAAGTTTAACCAAATCACGGAGCACCGTTACTTGGTATCTTTGTAGAACACAAACATTTCGGTTGCTTCTCTGGTAGGAGCTATTGGATGCTTAAGTTCAGAAATTCAGACAGAAAACGTAGCAAAATAAACTAAGCTGAATATGCCAATTTCACAAATTGAACTCACAATCATGTAAGTTCACATCTCTTTTCCGATTCTACTAGATACAGTGTGGAGTTCACCTGCACAGAAGCATGATACTATTTTCCAGTGAATGATCTGGAGATTTGAAGATTGTAAATTTAGGAATCAGCACTTAGTTGCCGATGTTAATAAACCTAGCAGCAAGGTTATGCAAAATATCAAGTGACTTGAAAAAATCTGCTTAGATAAAAATTTGTTTATATGCTTTGAAATCAGAAAATCCTTGTTACAACTACTATACAAAATGGTTACGGAAAAACAAGGAATTGTTTTCTCTTTTTGTCAAGTCCCGCTCTCTACTATCTCTATATTTTTCTCATTTCTAATCATATTGCATTACAAAACTTCATGGGCAGAAGCATTGCGCCATGGTCCTACTTATAATCTCCTCAAGCGGGAAGTGAGATCAATGAACACATACTCTTTGCAATGTATTGTAAGACCACCCATTGGATGATCAAAGCCAAACTCTTCTTCAGCTTGAGCTAACAAATCTTGGAATGATGGTTTGTTCAAGTATGATACTGGCACGACAAATCTCTTCTTTTGACTCTCTCCTACGTATACTGCACAATGGCCTTTTGGAACACCTCCAGATCTTGAAGACTTCCTTAGGATTCCCATTATCACAAGGTATATTCGGTAAACTCTAAATGGTGACGAAAAAAAAAAAGAACAAGAATTTTGAGAAATGCACAGAAAATGTAAGTTTTTTTAACGTCTAGATTCTTGTGTTTTGCGGAAATCCTTCGTGTCCGAGTAATATAAGTTAATGGCAAGTTTCATACCCAACAAGTGAGAGACAACAACACATGAAGTTTCACATGGTTTTGCCTACTCCATTATTATTGTCAAAATATCAGGCCATTTATTGATGACTTAGTCCTGGACCACTTGATTTGAAGATATGGTGACAGAGAATTGAATAAATGCATCAACCTCTATAATTAAAACTAGACAACTTATAATCCTCTATCCTTCCATCCACAAATTTAAGGTCCCATATAAGCATAGCCAACAAGCATCGGCACGAGGCTTTGCCCTCGGTGGTTAGTGACAAAAGCTTAAGCTCCAACCGAAAGCCTGTCTACAGCCTTTTATATAAATAACCCCTTTTCTATGATCCATTTTCATCATCAACTACAAGCATTATCGATTAAGACACCATATTGTTCTAAATTTCTAGTTTCCTTTCTTGCTTCCAATCTTCCAAGGAAAATGGCAATGCTCAGCCCTAAGAAACTCATCAAGATGGCCAGGAGATGGCGGAAGTTTGCAGCCATGCAGAGGAGGAGGATTTCGTTTCCAAGAAATGGCAGTAATGCAGACGGTTGCAGTACATCCTCATCCTATACTGTTGAAAAAGGCCATTTTGTAGTGTATACAATTGATCAAAGGCGCTATGCATTTCCCTTGACTTACCTTGAAAACGAGGTCGTTAGGCAACTTTTAAGCACTTCCGAAGAAGAGTTTGGACTACCAAGTGGTGGCCCTATTACATTACCCTGTGATTCAACCTTCATGGACTACATCATTTCACTAATCAAGAAAGGTGTAGCTGATGGAGTTCTTCACAACGCGTTGCTCCTCACAATACCTTCATGTTGCTTCTCAACTTCTTCTTGCCACCAAGAAACTGGAAATCAACAGATTCTTGTTTATTGAGTCATGAAATCATGTTTTTGTAATGTTAGCTCAAAATAGATTGTATAGCAATTAGCAGGTGAAAGTAGGCAACTGAAAGCTTGTATTATTACAGATTGGAATAGAGCTTTGTCTTGAAATTAACATTCTCATCTTGGAGTAACACTGTTATCTTATTTGAAGAAAACAACTTTGGACATATGAATCACGCCAACGCAAGTATAAATGACAAGAGAATTAACTGTAAAAAGTTTAAATTAAGTGAGATCATAAAGTATTCCTCTTTCAGATTTTTTAGCAGTTAAATATACTTGATCAATCTAGAATTAAAAGAAGCAACAAATTAGAACAATCATTTAGAATGTAATAACAAAGTTCAGTGGTTACTCCTACACTATACTAATCGGCCACCACTTTGATTCTTGTTTCTGGTAGTATGGTATTCACTTCCAAATGTACAAACAAATCCTACAATATTCACAAATATATCAAGATATTTACACTGTTATTTTCAATTACCTTATAACTCGGATGTAAATAAGTCATATATCAAGACACCTGGGGGTCGGCCCATCCCTAAATGCTTTGTGCACCAGGCTGCCCTTTTATCAAGACATATTGCAAGACAACTATTGAAATCAAGTGGTTTAGCAAGTTGTAATGATCAATAAGACTTAGAATAGCACATTTATGTAGCGTTACAAGATCATGGTCTCCAATATGTTTAGTGGAAATAAAGAATAAAGCAGCCTCAAGTTTAAACTAGTTATGTAGAGCCTTTACTAAGGCCTATTTGGCCAACATACCTTTCTCTTGCTTCTTTGATAGAAGTGACAGAAAACACAACAAAGAAAGCATCAAATTCAGCAAATCCCCTAATTCCAGATAGACAGGTCAAGAATCTTAACTGAACTCACAATCATTTTATTTTACAACTCATTTTCGCTTCTACTAGACATGATATGGAGTTCACATTCCCAGAAAAATTTGAGATTTACTATATACCGGGGAATTCGGAGCATGTAGAATTAGCAGTTTTAACATACAACCGCAAAGGAGGTGTCCAAGAAACTGTAAATAGTGATAGTAGTACTTAATTGCGTGTGTCGATTTAGCCAGCAGAATAGTTGTGCAAAATTTCAGGCATATTTATCTACTGAATGAGGAGACATGAATGAACAAAAGGTTTGAGCAAATTTTGCTTAAATAAAACTTGGCTATATCCACTTTACAGGAGGTTGGTCAATTTAACTCAACTTTACAAGAACATTATCCTTGTTTACTACTACTATACGAAATGGTTAAGGAAAAAACAAGGAACTGTTTTCTCGATGTCTACTATCTGTATATCTTTCTCATTTCTAATCCTATTGCTTTACAAAACTTCACGGGCAGAAGAATTTGCGCCATCGTCCTACTTATAATCTCCTCAAGCGAGAAGTGAGATCAACGAGCACATCCTCTTTGCAACGTATTGTAAGACCACCCATTGGATGATCAAAGCCAAACTCTTCTTCAGGTTGAGCTAACAAGTCTTGAAATGATGGTTGATTCAAGTATGATACTGGCACAACAAATCTCTTCTTTTGACTCTCTCCTACGTATACTGCACAATAACCTTTTGGAACACCTCCAGATGTTGAAGACCTCTTAGGATTCCCATTATCGCAAGGTATATTTGGTAAACTCTAAATGGTGAAGCAAAAAAAAGAACAAGAATTTGGAGAACTGCAAAGAAAAAGAAAGTTTGTGAAGTGTCTAGATACTTGTGGTTTGCTCAAATGTTTTGTGTCCGGATATATATACAAGTTAATGGCAAGTTTCATATGCAACAGGTGAGAGACAATGGCACATGAAGTTTCACATGGTTTGCCTACTGTGTTATTGTCAAAGAACTTGCACCATAAATTTGTTGAAGAACAACACTAGGTCCCATTGCTTCTCTTGATTTTGAACAGATGACCACCTTTAAAAATAAGAGCCACAATAATGGATGAAATTGATTACTTAGTCCAGAACCACTTGGTTTAAAGATACGGTGACAGAGAATTGAATAAATGCACCAACCTCTTTGATTAAATTAGAAAACCAGCCATGTCCACAGTTCTTAAGGTCCCATACTGAACAATAGCACATGATTTTTCCTTGAATACAAACCAGGTTGACAGTTACAGCTACAATTAAAGTTCATTTTCTACCCTCAATGATAAATAGTCCCGTACTGTAAAAGGGCAGCCTGGTGCAATAAAGCTCCCGCTATGAGCGGGGTCCAGGGAAGGGCCTGACCAAAGGATCTATTGTACGCAGCCTTGAACCAGTAACCTCCCCGTCACATGGCAACAACTTTACCAGTTACTCCATGGCTTTCCTTCAAATAGTTCCGTACTGTGACACAAAATTCCCTCTCAATTCCTTCATGTTGCAGTTCAATTTACACTTTGCACCAAAAAAGCGGAAACCCGCAGCTTATTGTTTCAGTCATGAAATGATCATGTTTTGTAAATAATAGCTCAATAGTATAGCAGTTAAAAGATAGGAAACTGAAATTTTGTATTATTACAGAAGGAATAGAGTTTTATCTTAAAATTAACATTCATATCATACTTCTGGTAAGACGAGATAAAATGTCAGTACACACAAACATTAGTCAACAAGTGCGTCAGAGATGTAGTATAGGTACTGATATCTCCTGTCATGAGCTGGCTGCCTAGAGCTTCTTAAGCAAGGCTTTGAGATGGGACTGAAGAGCAGTTAGATTGGTGGCCATTTCCACAACATAAGATAGTTCACCGTTCTCCAGTTTAAAAACTCGAGTTATCTCCTTGACCTGTTCGTCAGGTATGTGAAGGATCATATTAGTCGAACTTCACCAACCTCACCAACAATACAGCAACAGCAAACCCAGTGTATACCCACAAGTGGGGTCTGGAAAAGGGAGAGTGTACGTAGACCTTACCCCTACCTTGGGAGGTAGAGAGGTTATTTCCGATAGACCCTCGCTGAAGAAAAAGCATATCCAACCTCCACCAACAAGCAAGGGTTTTTTTTCCTAAACTTTGATACAGTACTTCATCCAAGAAAAACTTAAAACCATTTCCGCAAACATCACCTTGCAAGAAGATACTTGCAGTGAATATGCTAACCTTTACTTTTTCTTTTTAAACTTTCTTCATGTCAAAATCCGACACATATAAGTTTCAAGAGTTTAATCTCTACTTTAACTTTACATCCTAGAAAACATGAAGGAAAAGGAAACTTGTGCCTATATTAAAAAGGTGTAAAAGTAGATCAGACAGACAATGCATCTAACACACAGTCCCAACATTGACACAAAGGAATTTAGAATTTTTTTTAAAAAATGTAGTTGATGTTTGGGCAAAAGTTTTTTGTCAATAAGAAATATGCCAAGAGTAGACTACTTGCAAAAAAAATTTAATTGTTTATGAATGAAATTCAATCTTCTATACATGAAGGAACTTCATGAATGCACCCATAAAATAAGGGATAAGAGGCTATTCCTCACTTGTACAATAAGCATCATCACACTTCCAAAAGCTCTCTTTTTTTCCTCTCGAAATAATCCGCATAAGTACTAGTGGAGCGACGTGCTAGAGGAGATTACCTTTGAAGCATTGCCAACCAGTTCGCTTTTAAGCTTCACAACTCCCTCGTTCATGTCATATGTTCCTTTCTGTAGATTCAAAGTAGAAATATTATGATTTTATAGTTGAACAAAATGGATAAACAAACTGAACATGCCGACATATACAATAGACTTCCTGGATTGTCAATGAGTCTTGTTTTTTAACATCAAAATTCACTTCAATTACCATCTCAATATTAGATTTGCTCACCCGAACAAGGAAAAAGCAATACGTCTTTAGCACATCTAAAAATCTGATAACATGATGGTTTAGTTACCATTTTACATCAGGTTACCAACTAATGGTTGTTATCGTCTTATCGATATTTCACTATGAATACCTTATGAGTGACCTGATTATGTAAAAGTGTCGGTGCACAAAACATAAAGCTCTGCATTAATAATTCAATGAGACGTGAGAATGAAGATTCATATTTCAACAATTGCATCTGATTATTCCTAAGGAGATCACCTGGACTTCAACAAGACCAGTGCTCTGAGCAATGACGACTTCAATGGTCCCATCGGGTTTAGGTCTCCAGTATCCGCTCTCGGAATGCATAGGTTGTCCGGATTTCAAGTTCCATGTCTTTGAAGAATAAGCTATCACAGGCTGATTAAAAGAAGCAAAATTTTGGCAAAAGAGAATATCACATGTATAGTGAGATCCAGGAATTCTAATAAACGGATTCAAAAGAATACAAGAATGCAACACTTGAACTTGCGAACATGTTAGCTAAAAAAATTTGTGAACCCCATTTGTACAAGATCCATTTTTTAGGGGGACTCAAACAATGTATATATATATATACAAAAGAATAGTCTAACCGACTTGCATATTACTCCCTCTGTCCCATTTTTGTAACATTATTTCACTAGGCATGGATTTTAAGAACAAAATATATTTGAAACTTGTGATCTACAACAAGCCATAAACATTTATGTGATGGTGCCAGGAGTTCATCGCAACAAAAAGGACAATAAGTTAAGACCACTAACTAATATTAATAAAAGAACTGTCTTTCCTGTATACTAACACAATTCATAGCGCTCGTTTGGTTGGGAACACGTTATCCCCGGATAACTTATCTCTGGATTAGTTATCCCGAGATTGTTATTCTACCCTAAATATGGGATAAAAATAACACTACCATCCCGGGATAGTAAGTTATCCACCGATTTTTTAGTTATCCCTTATCTCTCATACCAAACTAGCGAAAATAGTCTAATATGATAGAAAAGAACCAGTCTTTTTGTATACTTTCCTCCATTTCATCATAAAATGAGAAATTAAAAATTAAATTATTTCCAAATATAAAAATGTGTCCTTCCAGAAACCAGACTGGAAGGGAATCATACAAACCGGGACATAGGAAGTAGAGAAGAAGATAACGAAAAAATTTCAACACAAACTACCTCTCTTTCAATTTGTGTATCTTACTTTCTATTTAGTCCGTGTTAAAAAAAATGCATCTGTACTTTTTGGCAACTTTTTATATCTAATTTCCCTCGTGGCATACTTTAAGACACCTGATTAAAAGCACATTTTGGCGCATTCTATGTACGTATCTTTAATTTAAGACCACGAGATTCATAAAGCCATTCCTCATTTCTTAAAATCCGTGTCACATTAAAACTAGACAACCGAATTGAAACAAACAGAGTATTATATTTCGATCCATAATTTCAAAATTGCAATTGGATTCGAACATAAACATCCTAACCCATCAAATATAAATCTAACTATTCAAGTGACATGTTTAAAAACACGAGATTTAATTTAACACCACAAGACTCAACAAGCCTTATCCATTTTCTTAAATTCCGTGCCATATAAAAATCTGACAAACAAATTAAAACGGGGAATTAGAAAGTATTATATTTGATCCCATAATTTTAAAATTATAATTCAAACTCATAGAATTTAAATTCTGAATCGAGATAAAACGGAGACTAACCTTGTTAGGAGAATGAGAAAATTGGAGTTCTTCAGAGTAATTGAAGGAAGAAATAGTAGGGAAAAAGCCTTCTCCATCACCTTTCCAGGTACCAAGAAGTTCAGTTAAAGGTTTAACTGCTGGATGCACCATTTTTTCTGATTGATTCACTGTACCCTCAGCCATTTTTAGCAGTTACAGTACTTTTTTTTTTTTTTTTCAGTTGACACTACTGTTGGATTTTCCCATACTTAAAAAGTGTGTACATTGGTTTGACTAAGTAAATAATACTGTTTGGACGGCTGCTTAAATGTACATGTGTTGACCAAGTAAAAATAAAAACAATGGTCCCTTATGTTTGAGTATTAGTTCAAAATAGTCCCTTACACATAAAATTTGGGCATAATACATAAATATGATCATAAACTTGACATCAAATTATAACATTGACAGTGCATAAATAACACTTTTAACTATTCAAAACCTGAACAAATAAACACCCCGATCCTATGTGGCAAAACGTGTGTTGTACACCCAAAACGGCGCGTGTCCGAGTTGGAATTGAAGGGTTTTTTTGTTCAACTTTTGTATAGTTAAAGGGCTTATTTGTGCACCGACAAAGTTAAAGGTCATACTTATAATGTATTTTTTTAATTAGGTGGCACCATATATGTAATGACCCTTCAGGTCATTTTCCATATTTATGCTTATCTTCACTGTTTGAGCTTCTTCATAGCTGCCCTAAGTCATTTATGACTTGATGGGACTGAGGGTTCGGTTACCGGGTAGTTCGTTTGGTTTTTAGAGTCAACTCCCTGTTCAGAAGTCTTCATTGGTTCCAAATGGCCACCGATCAAAAACTTCAGCGAAACGATCTCGGATGAAAATTTTGACTGTGCCAGCATATCCAAAATATCAATTTTAGTCTAGGTAGACCTTTGGTTCGGGTCCCAATGCACCTATTAGTCGAAAAGTCATAAAATCAAAACTATATATGTGGGCCCCACTTTTTGCCTAACGACCTTGTATGGAAGTTTTGATGATTCCAATGGATTTGAATTCTGGTTTACACTCAAATTTCACTATTGGATCATATTTTTTGGGTTCCGCATGAGTTCTAAAGGTCAAAAATAAGTTTTTGACTTTGCTGTCACAGGGTATCGCGTCTCTTTGCCGAGAGGGTCTATAAATAGACCCCAAGGTCCCGATTTTGGGGATTTTTCTTTCACATTTGAGAACCTAAAACCCTAAATGAGTATGATAACTCAAAATTGAGTCTTGTGGGTGTCTAGGGAGCTTGGTAAACATCTTTTATCATGATTATCATCCGGATTAAGGTAAGATTTCATCACTTTATTGGTGAATTTCATTGTTCTTGACCCAAAACCCCAATTTAGCTTAGGGCTTGATTTAGCCCCAAATTTCATTTGTTTGCACCCATCAATTGAGGGTTATGCTTTCTTGGTGATAGATGAGCATTGGGTTGACCTCGAAAATGTGATTTCCGTATGTGGGACCCACTTGGGGTTTTTGGTGTCATTTTTAGACCCAAAGCACAATAGTTCAATATGGGTATTGTTAGACTCGTATTGATGAGTAGATTATATTTTTTATAGTGATGGCATTTTGGAGATTGTGAAGTAAAGACGAGCATGTGCTGCTTGAAGTGTGATTTTGCGATTTAGCCTTGAGGTAGGCTTCGGTCTACTCTTCTTCATGGATGATGTATGATATATATTGTGCGTGAACGTGAATGTTAAGATTGATATTGAATAGAATGACTTAGTATTGAATAGACATATAAGTTTGGAGATTAGATAGGGTTTTGGACCTGTAGGTTGAATTACTTAATACCCTTGTAGAATCCTATTGCCTTCTCCCTAGTTTGGGTAAATTTGTAGCATGGATATAACATAATGCTATGCTCGGAATATGGTTTTAGCATTTGAAGCATGATTTGTATATTTAGCCTTATTGGGCTAGTGTGATAGTTTTGGAACTGTAAGTTTGGTAGAATTGACTTGAGTACCCTTGTTTCTAGTCGAAGTTACTATCTTAGGCGTTAATATGGGTTGCTTGACATCTAGAGGATGAACTAGATACCTTATCCTAGTTTGGTGCATAGTATTCCTAATTATGGAAATTATGGATTAGAAGTGGGATCATCCGGCCCATTTAGGCCAAGATTTGTGTTAGCGCTTGTAGGCTTGGTTGCGGATAGTAGACCTAGTTGAGACTAATGAGCCTTATTTATGAGAATTACTTAGTGAATTGATAAATTATGATGATTTTTGTCGGATTATGATTAGTGGCCCATAGAGATGCATTTTCCTCTTTATTATGATATTTGACCCCTAGAGATGCATTTTCCTCTTTATTATGATATTTTGCCTATAAAGATGCATTTTTCTCTTAGTTATGATATTTGGCCCATAGAGATGATTTTCCTCTTAGTTATGATTATTGAGCTTATAGAGACGATTTTCCTCTTGGTCATGATGCATAACCTATAGATATGAGATGTCTAATAGAGGGGATATGCTTGTTGATATTATGCCTCCTAGATGTGAGATGCCTCCTATATGTGAGATGATTACAAATATGCTACGGTTTATAAATATGATTATTGATATGAGTCCTGGCTATATATATGGTCCTAAGGCCATGATTATGATGTGTGATTATTCCGGATAAATTAATGGGCCAAGGTCCATGTTATGGTATTGATTAAATATCCAAGAAGTGTTTATCATTGTGAATGATGTGATTCCGATTTATGAATATGAATATGTATATATTTGTATACACATCTCTCCAGTATGGGACGGAGGAAGATACGGTATAATGCTTATTATTCCATTGATTGAATACTGGTGATGGCATGCATAGGTTTGGTACGTTCATGATTATTTACCATTATAAATGATGTGATTATAGACAAAATATGATCTTATGGTTTTTCTTCTTGTTAGACGGTTAAGCTATGTGGTAACTAGTTGTCTATTAGTTAACTATTGCACTTGATGGCTAGGAAGCTAATGTATTAGTTAATGAATCTTGCTTAGTTGGAACATAGTAGCGAATGATGGTCAGTTAATAAATGATGTCTTTTAATAAAAGATGGTTAGGCGACAAGTAGTAATGTGTTGTCTAGTAATGATTAACAAAAATAGGATGAATAGTTGATAATAATGAATGGTGGATAAATGGCGGTTTTGTTCTAATGATGAACCTAGACTAGATGTTAGATGTTGACTATTAAATAAATAATGGTTAGTTGTAATCCCGTGAATAACGATTATGTGAAGGATAATGTTTAGGCTAATAACTAGAGGTTATGTGATGACTAGCGAACTAACGGTTTAATAATAAATATTGGTTAGCCAATAATAAGTAATTGGGATGTATTGATAAGATAGATATCTTTACGATTATGAGTATATCGGCTTGCGTCTGTGCACCTATTATATTCCTATATTTATGTGTCGAGAGTTATGATGATACATTGATACCCGGCAAGGACGGAGGATATTATGATGATATTAATACCCGGTTCTAGTCCGGAGGATACTATTGAGATGATATTGATACCTGGAAAGGCTGGAGGATATTATGATGATATTGATACCCGGTTCGAGTCCGGAGGATACTATTGAGATGATATTGATACCCGGCAAGGCCAAAGGATATTATGATGATATTGATACCTGGTTCAAGTCCGGAGGATACTCTTGAGATGATATTGATACCCAGTTTGAGTTTGGAGGATACTATTGAGATGATATTGATACCCGGAAAGGCCGGAGGATATTGTTATAATATTGATACCCGGTTCGAGTCCGGAGAATACTATTGAGATGATATTGATACCCGGTGAGGCTTGAGGTTGATGACGATGATGATGGTCCTGATGAGGACAGTTATGATGCATTGTGATATTGATGGTATGTTTTGCATTCATTCCTGTATGTATCACCTATCATTAGTATGCACCTATGTCTATCAGTCGGTATGGGACGGTTGCATAGATATGGGTGAAGAATATGTCTTCTTTTATTGTTTGTTGATTGAACCTTCTGAGTCTGGGGTGGTGAGGGTACGCATAGGCTCCTCTAGGTATTTGGTTGTCCGGAGTAGACGGTTATTTATGATGCTATTGATATTGTTATTATCATGGTTATGATCATTATTATGGCTAGCTTATGACAGATTGGTCATGGATCTGGTATTGGGATTGAGGTATGTCTTTGACCTTTGCTACCTTATGATTACATTACTATGCATGATTATTCTATGTCTAGCCATATGAATTAGAAATCCTGAGTATGTTGGTATCGAATCCTGATAGTATTATAAGGAGGTCTTAAAATGAGAACATAGCGATCTAGGTTATGTTTGAGATGACCTCCTATTTGTATGTATTATATATATACATAGCTATATGAAGTCATCGGATTTCCCTTTCATTGTTGTTCATATTGTATAGTCGTTCCTTCACCTGGTATATTACAATATATCTTTCTTTCGCTCTTTATTTATATATTGACCTGGGATATACGGTATAACTTTGGCATATATTGAATGTAGCTGGAATAAGATAGTTCACCTTGATACTTTCTTAGTCTTATTGTGTTAGACTCTTGAACATGAATAGGATAGTTGTACCTTGTTATTCTTATTGACTTATTACATGATTTATGGACTCTTGGTTGTAGTTTCCATTTTGTGTATATGTTGTATATATCTACTTTATCTTAGGAGCTCAGTTGGCAGTTGCCTACTGAGTACCATTCGTTTGGTACTCATACTACACCTCTGCAGCCTGCAGATTATAGTATGAGTTATCGTCGTTGATGTGTGCATCGTGTGGAGTAGCCCTGATTCGAAGACTTAGAGTGAGCTCCTGATGTTCGGAGTATTACTTATCTCTCTCCTATGTATTAGACTAGCTTCTAAGTTGTATTTAGAGGTAAGTTGAATCAGTGTATTTCTCCTTGATATATCACTTTTGTACTCTAATTATGTTTAGAACCTTTTGTACTGATACCACCAGGTTTTGGGATTTATCTATGTATTGATCTTTATCTCATATATTTCACATTCTTTTTCATATGTTATTAAGTAATCCGTTACTAGCCATTCTGGACTACAGGTTGGCTTGCCTACTGGTGGGTTATAGTAGGCTCCATCATGACCTGAAAAGTTGGGTCGTGACAAATTGGTATCAGAGCCTAGGTTTCTTCGGTGTATTAGTACAAGAGCTAAGTGTTTTTATAGTCCTGTGGATCGGTGCGGAGACGTCCGTAACCTATCTTCGGGAGGCTACAGTGACTTTTTAGGAAATTTACTTCATGACTCCTTATCGTGTGTCCGCATTCTGATGAGCCTTGAACATATTCTTTGACTCTATTCTATCCCCGAAGGACGATGCGATATTGTCAACAAATGCGGATAAGACTCCAATACGGGTTTCCAGAATTTTAGTGCAGTATCAAAATAGAGAGTTAGATATGGATATCGAAGATATTCAGCGGTAGCTAAAAAGGATTTGGGTTGAGTCCCCATTAGACTGTCGGAGTATAGTATGTTTTTTTGAGCCATGGTGACCATTCTGGATTATAAGGGGTAGTATCTCGACGTATTTTAGATTTTTTGTTTGGTTATATTATGATGAGACACTCGTTCAGAGAATGCCCCTGGTATGAGATAGGTGGTCAGATAGAGTTAGCCTATATTCCCCGCCAGCCTAGAGTTCCTAAGACAGACTATGATTTTGGAAGTTTGGACATAAATTTACGGATTTCTCCCGACATTGGTTGGCCATCTGTTTGAGCTCAGTTTGTGTCCTCACCATGTTAATGCTCCAAGAATTGCTACGAGTATAGGACGATCGACTACTTGTATAGAGAGTATCTTCAATATGGGAGTTTCAGTTATTCAGCTCATTCAGATCTGCCTCGTGATGTTGTGGCATCTTCAGTTATAGATGGTGCGTTAGGCGACTCAGTTGATGATTCAGTCGGTCGGTCTGAGTTAAGCCCGTTTAGATTTATATTCCCTATGTCCATCAGGCATGTGATTGCGGATGTCACCACGACTGGTGCGCTTTTATTCTCGCTTTTATCTTTTATTATGTGTATTGGGATTTTCATACCCATTGATAATTATATGCCTTGATGAATTTATATCAGTCATTATGTGCCTTATTGTTGAATTCATAATTATGTTACTACTCCATGGTTTATTTCTTTTAGTAGTGGATGGAGTAGATCTATATTAATGTTTCTTCCCTATGGGTGTGCTCTGGGTTCGAATCCCATTTATCTTGGCACATTAGTCCTGTTGTGGCCCTTGAGTGGTACATAATATTGATGTTCATTTTGGTACCACCTATCGAGTATATTGATTTTGATATTATTGTTTTTATTGCTACCACTGCATAAGGGTACTGATATTACTTGATATTATCACTTGATGTTGTTACTTTATAATTGATTCTTGCTGGGTAGCTGTATAGACTTGTGTTATCTAGTTAGACTCTCATTTTCTTGTTCTATTATTTAGTGGCTTGAGTAGATAGAGCCCGATTTGATGATTTCTTTCCCCTAGCATGGCGAGGTTGATTGTGTTCCCTCTTGGTTAGCTGTATTAGATTGATTCGGGGATGTATTGTGATATCGAAAGGCAAGTTAATCTTTTATGGCTCTATTATCACCCTAGAGTTGGAAATGTAGTTCCATTGCCTATTATTGAGTCTGGGATCCTTAGACTTGCCTTCTGGGTTGCGAAGTTTTTCGCCTTGGCTATTCTTTTAGATATGGCCATTTGTGAGATTGACCAGTTTGAGGTCCGCTCTTCATTTGTGGCTATTTCTTTGTCCGATAGCGATTTGATGTTCATGTTGAGATGTCATGGATTCATCTCATAGGTAAGTTGATTCGCTCTCTTGTGATGGATTGCCTTGTTGTTAGTGTGGAGATTAGATACTCTTTTGTCGTTGTAATATGGTTTTGTTTAGAGAAGATGAAAGATAGAGGCAGGTGGCCTTTCCTATGATCGCTTCTAAAGTTGGGAAATTAGAAACTCTTTAGCTTGAATTGTTGGTACTCTGGTGGTTGTCTCGGCTTTGAGATTGTTATTTCTTCTTTGATGATGTAGTTCTTGGGTGGATTCAGGAAATTCCTATTTCAGTATTTGTTTGGCCTAGTAAGGCTTGGTGGAGTGATTCTCCTCGATGATATGTGTAGACACCTAATTTTGTTCCTCCAGAAAACTCAAGTTATCTATTTTTACCCTCGTCTTACCATGTGTCCTACCCCGTGTAATTACCTCTCCACAAAAATACAAAACAAAACTAACAACCCCTAACTAATTTTATCTTCTCCTAGCAACCTACGCAATCAAAATAAACCACCCCACACCCTACCTCTACCCTTACCCCACGATTTGATTCCCCTTTATTAACAAATGGACAAAATAACAAAAGGGAGGGACCCATGGGAACATACAACACAGCAATATGCCATCCTCACCATTCCATATATAACAATATACACAGTGCACGCAGGGGAGGGGGCATTTTTTTTTCCATTTTTTCTGATTTTCTTTTTTGTTTCTTCTTCATCATCTTAAGGGACACAAAAAAAATCCTAGACTCCCACAAGGACCACTTACGCACACACAACCATTAAAACTCACTCTTTCTTAATTGATCATATATACAAAAACCTCACCGAAAAAGGAGAGGGTCATCGGAAAACATACTACGCACGCATCAAACGCACACACATACACCAAATCGGAGGAAAAAATGGGATAGAAGAGAGCTTGAGGGAGAGAACAGTCAGAGAAGTATGAAATCAAAAATTAGGGGTTTTGATTAGAGAGATTTGAGAGAGGGATAGAGATGAAGGAGAGCTGATCAGAGATTGAGAGAGAGTGAAAGGGAGAAATTGAGAGAAAAGAGGGAGAGAGCTTGAGAGAGAACCGCAAGGGAGAGAGAGATTAAAAGAGTGATGAAGACAGTGAGGTAGGTGTTTTTCGGCGAAACTCCTACTAGAATTGCTACCGAAAAAGGCATAGCAGTCACTTTCTCATTCACTGTCATCGAAAAAATACCCAAACCACCGGTATAAACTCCGAATCCACTAATACCGCCGAGATCTACCGTTGAATCGCGTTCTTCGATCATCCGCTCTAACGAGTTTGGCCAGAAAAAACATTTAGCTGGCGACTGTTGTACTGTTTTATCCGAAAACACCATTAAACAGCGTATCAGTGCTATATCAGTTCTATTGGTTTAATTCTGGTGAAATTCGGGTTGGTTTCGACGAGGTTTAGTCTCGATTTGCTTGATATTTCTTCTTTCTGGGGAGTTTTAAATCTATTTGAGTTGGCTATTTTTGGTACCAAGCTGGTTTGATTCATTATCGAGGTTCGAATCGAGGTTCTCCGGCTGCGGTTTTATCTCTGATATATTGAAATTGACATTTGAGGTTTAATGTTATCTTCTCTCCCTTTAATTCTCACTTGGATATGAATGATTTGATGTTTGGTATGTTTGAATCCTTTTTGTGTGTTGGTTGATGTTGGTTTCGAACTTTGAAAAGTGAATTAATAATCGAAGCATGCGTTAATCACTGATTGAGAATTAAAATCGTCTATTGAGGGGCAAAAAATGAAAATTGATAGAAAGCAAGCGTTATTTTTTTTGATTCATTGATGTCGTTGAATGTGATAATGTCATGATAGATCGGACTAGGCAGGAAAATTTAGGAATAACGAGTTGTTGAGTGTTTGAATATATGTGTGGATGATTCGTTTTATTTTATCACACAAAAATTGAAATTGTACTCATTTGGCCGGGGAATGCCCCGAGGGATTTGTATTGATTTATCCGGGGAATGCCCCGAAGTATCATGTACGCAGAGGAGGCTCGTGATCAAGTCCCGAGGCATCAGGTAAGACATTGGAGCGTAGTTCTAGGATTAGCTTAGAATAAGATTTATATTTTTGCAATTTTCTATTTTGGACTGTATAACTGGACTGGACACTATATTTTTGATTCATTTTGTTTTGTTTTGTTTTGTTTGTTGGTTTGATTGTTTTACGTGTCTTTGTGTAGTTTATACATTCGTAGTATCAAATTAGCCGATATGCTCCACCAAGCGACTATGGTCGAGCCACGGGATCGAGGGGTGCCTAACACCTTCCCCTTGGTCAACAGAATTTCTTAGCCAGAATCTCTGTTCGCAGATCTGTTTGAGTCAAAACCATTTTGAAAAGGATTTTCCAAAGGTTACTTGGCACACCGGATTATGTCGAGTGGCGACTTTGAGTTTTGAATATAAAAGGTCCTTTTTGAAACAAATTTTCATCTTTTGTCACTTTAATAATAAAACCCTTTCAAACCATAAAATGAATCTTTTGGAGTTAAAAAAGGGGTGTGACAGCTCTGGCGACTCTGCTGGGGACCCTTTCCAGAATTTGAGCTTATTTTTTTGGAAGTCGTATCAGCTTTGTTTGGCATTATGGGTGTATAAACATTGTTTGTGATTATTGTTTGCGTTGTTGTATCACTGTTGTGTGTTTTTGTGCTCTTTATTTACAGTTTTTATTTATGTGTTACTGCTTTATATCTGGCATCATGTGCATAACCCGAGTCATTTTTTCTGTAACAAGTCTGTAGTTTCAAGTCTCATTTTCGTATAAAATTCAAAATTGAAAACCCCAAAAGATTTTTCCTTGGTAATTATAGATTTTATTTTGTATAGAAATCTGAAAAATTCAAAAATAAAAAGATCTTCTTCACTCTTCATTTAGGGTAGGCGTCATATACATCTCTAAAAGAAAACCACAACAAGATTTTCCTTTAATAGTTTCAAGTTTTATTTACGCATGAATGCAAAATTGAAAATCCAAAAAGATTTTTCTTTGATAATTGTAGGTTTCATTTTGTATAGGAATTTTATAGCTGAAAATTCAAAAAGATTTTCGTCAATTCTTTTGACAATTTGTTATTTTCTTTTCTTCGTAAAGTTTCAAGAAAATGAAAAAGAAAAGAGTTTGATTGGCCATTTTGGCAAGACTTCACGAATTATGCACACCTGATTCTCCTCTCTCGGGAGTGAGATACATAGGCGCCTTCTTGGGTTCGGTGATCATTTCACTCACACAAAAAAAATAGAAGGAAAAAGAGGTTTTGAAAAAGTGTTGAACTCTTACATATTTGTTGTTTTTTGTTGAGTCATTTTAAGGTGATTGGTTTGTGGTATTCTGGCTGGTCCTTCACATCACACCATATTCAAAGGGTTAGTTGTGTCCAACAAAGATGTAGAGAGTGATATCATAGATCAAACAAAGAATTAGGAAAATGAGAGTTTGAAGCAAGAGATTAGGAGGCTAATACAACAAATGACAAAAATGCACCGAGCTTGGGCCAGTGGGTTGCCTCCTCCTCCATTTCCCTTTATTGATCCTACAAATACCTTGAGTTTTCCACCAAAATCTCAAAGTCAGTTTTCTACTATTGTTGATATACCGCAACATGACTCAGAATTCATTCTAAGCCAAAAGCATCTCAATACTTCCATCACTTTTTCTCTAGCTCCTCAGTATAAGCCTGCTACATTCACAACACTACATGTCGTATGTGATCTAGTTGCTCAATCCTCTACTAGGACTTCCACACTGGCTCGCCCAACGGTTGTGCGTCCTCATGCTGCTAGTGAACCTATATTCAATACTCTCGGCGATCATTGTTATACTCCTGAGCCTGATTTTAAGTTAACTAGACCACCAAAATTTCTTAACAAGAAGTCCAGTGTGCCAGAAAAGTCGGAGAAAATGATTGAAAAAATGAAGAGTGCAGAAAATGCTATGAAAAATTCTCTAGGACCTGCAGGTAAAGAAAATGTTTCATACAAAGATTGGGGCATGCCTTCATGTGCTAACCTTTCTCCAATCTTTCAGATGTCGAAATTTGAGGAGCAAGATGGGCATGAGGAATCCATGAAACATTTGGGACAATATTGCAATCAATTAAGGGAACCTGGAGGGAAAAAGAATGAGGAAGATGTATCTTCCATTGTAGTTGGACGGCGAGCACGGTCAAGAAGACCCTGTTTTCGTCACTCTCAGGCTCAAACCCAAGTTCATGCGCAAGCTCCACATAATCACTCCCAAAATTCATTATACTCTGCTCTTCCACCTCCATATCCAGTATATAACGCACAACCACATGTTTAACCCCCATCTTACCCACAGTGGAACATACCGACTCCTCAGAGTCGTCCTCTAACTCCACAAACATACCAAAACCCTTTTAAGCCTAATTTTCGATTCAAGCCAAACGATGAAATGAGGCAGAAGTTGAGAGATAGCTTTACACCAATTGGAGAGTCGTATGCTAATTTATTTAAGAGATTGGTACAATGGGGCATGATTACTCCTCTCTTTGTGTGCACTCTTAATCGGCATTCAAGAAATTTTGATCCTCATGTACAATGTGCGTATCATTCTGATGCTCAGGGTCATAATATTGAAAATTGTGTAGATTTGAAAAGAGAAATTGAAAAGATGATAGAAAATAGATCAATTATGGTGCAGAACATTGATAATGAGGGAAGCTCTAGTCATGCTGATATGCAAACCAGTGGCTAAGATGTCAGGGTGAGCAATTGAGAAGTCACCCCTCTCCCTACTAGGAAGAGGTCTGGTAGTTTGTTTTGTTTTATTTTCTATTATCCAAATTATTTTAGGGTTGTAGTTCGGGATCTATCTTGTTTTGTCCATTTGTCATTTTGTTCAAATCATTCTATCTTTTATTTTAATTAAATGAAGTGTCCCTTTTTTTTGTGTTTTAAATATGTGTTGTTTGTTTGTTTTCTTTACACCATACATTTTAGGTTAATTCTAGTGATATGACATGCTAGCGGAATTTTCATCCAGATCTTAAAATCCAGTTTAAGCATGAACATTAAATCGGAGGGTTAAAGTCAGAAAAGAGAGCATCTGAGAAAATAGGTAGAGTGCTGAGACATTCTGTGACAAGTTCAATCCTTCTTTGAAAATTAAGGCAATTATTTTGAGAATCACAAGAATAACTGGGTCATCAGTTGAGAAACATAGCTCAATTAGGTCCAATAGCGGATGTGTGATCCCGAGGTACAGAACAAAAATCAACTCCACGAAAGCATGAGTCATTCAATGTGAGGGATGTACAACAAAGGTGGAGCTGTATGTTCGACAAGTATAGAATAAGAGGTGGCACACATGCTCGGGGCAAGTTAGTGTTGTAAAACATGGCATAAGTGATCTTAATTGTGCACTTTAGCATTGCATGCTATGTACTAGCATTTTTAAGAATTGATATGACGAAGGCATTTCATTCTGCTATCCAAATATTGTGTCATCCTTTGTTTACCCCATTTGGGCCTTAGTGTTATTTTCTTTCATACCCCTCTTTTGGAATCAAGATAGAGTCAACAAAATTCAAAAAAATGTGTCGAAAAAGAAAGAAAATATGAGTGTCAAGGAAAATAAAGTCAGAAGAGTCCCAAAGAGAAAAAGAGTCAACAAAAGAAAAAAAATTAAGTGAAAGAACAAGCTGCCAGAACTACACATGACCTGATTCTCCTCTCTCGGGGGTGAGATACGTAGGCTGCACTACTCCGAGCTCGGTCCAACCAAATAAGCAATTTAGAGTCACCCAGTCAAAAGAAACTGGGGTATGAGTTAATCCTTATTGTTTGAGTTGATTTCAAAAGTTGTAAGTCCTACCCCACTTCACGTGTCATTTGGGCCCATGCCATCCTTTCTTTCTAACCCTATCCAAAAGCCAAGTTACAACCAAAGAAAGACCTTCAGATCAATCTTTGAGGATGTTAAGGCTAAGCATACAAGGAATATGATGATGCATTTGGGAACTACTTATCTTCCTCAACATAAGAAAGCATGAGAGAAATAAAAATGAGAGAGTCTTATTAGTGAAAACCCTCACGGGCACCGTAAGATGATGGTAAGTTGAGAGAGATAAAAATGAGAGGGTCTTATCGGTAAAAACTCTCACGGGCACCATAAGACGACTGTGAGTTAAAGGAAATGGAGATAAGAGAGTCTCATTAGTGGAAAACCCTTACAGATACCATAAGGCAATGGTGAGCTGAGGAAAAGAAAATGAGAGAAGCTTGTTGGCGAAAACCCTTCAAGGCACCACTAGCCAAATGGGGTCTTAAATACAATTGACCTAGGAAACAACTCAGTTTCAAGGCCATTAACTCAACAACAATGGGTAGAAAGTTTGGATGAAAAGATCAAGCTGCTTAATCCAAAATGCATGGCATAATCATTAGTGTTGACTGTCATTTTTAGATGAATTTTTCATTTCTTTGTTTCAAATGGGGACATTCATTGTCGTTTTTTTCTTCTCTTTAGTTATGTTTTTATTTTCTTGAGTCAGTTATCCAAATAAAAAAAAATCATTGTCATTTTTCTCATGTTTTTGAGTCAAGTCTATGTCAAACAAGTGATAAAAGATTTCAAAACTGTCTACCAACTTCTTCAATTGCACAAACCAAGACAGAAAGGCCAGCGCATGAAATAGATATAATTATGAGCCAAAAAAGGCATGCGAAAAGCTTTGTCAATAGGTAAATTTGGGAACTCATAAAAATACCGAAGTTTAAAGGGTTTATCTGATAAGCATGGCAAAGCAAAGGTACTGTGTTTATTTCAAGTCACTCTTAATAATCTGAGTTTGGTTCAATGACGCGACAAAGCAGGGGTAAGTGCCAGCAATCTGAAATAAAATGAAAGGAATAGACACTAGAGCAGGTGTCGGGACAGCCAGGTGCTACAAGCCACCACTATATTTTTAAGTAACAAATTTTGTTTGTTAAAACAGGGGAAAATTTGCTTCACTTAATTCAGCTACCATTGGAAAAAAACATCCGTGGGATTTTACTTTTGTTTAGGACCCTCCTGAAAAATGGAATTTTACTTTCTGTTCAGGACCCTCCTGAAAAATGGGATTTTACTTTTGTTTAGGACCCTTCTGAAAAATGGAATTTTAATTTTGTTCAGGACCCTCCTAAAAAATGGAATTTTACTTTTGTTCAGGACCCTCCTGAAAAATGGGATTTTACTTTTGTTCAGGACCCTCCT
>NC_061122.1:2877431-2912785 GCF_002878395.1 Capsicum annuum | reverse complement strand
GGACCCTCCTAAAAAATAGGATTTTACTTTCTGTTCAGGACCCTCCTGAAAAAAGGGATTTTACTTTTGTTCAGGACCCTCCTGAAAAATGGGATTTTACTTTTGTTCAGGACCCTCCTAAAAAATGGGACTTTACTTTCTCTTCAGGACCCTCTTGAAAATGGGACTTTACTTTCTGTTCAGGACCCTCCTGAAAAATGGGACTTTACTTTCTATTCAGGATTCTCCTGAAAAATGAGATTTTACTTTTTGCTTAAGATCTTCCCGGAAAATAGGATTTTACTTTCAGGAAAATGAATTCTTTATTTATCATAATATTTGTTTGGAATAATTTTCTTTCTAGTTTTGATGTGATTTCAGAACCCGCCTGAAGAACAGGGTGAGAAATTGTAAGTCAGGAGCCCGTCTGAAGAACAAGGTGATAAAATTGAAAGTTAGGAGCTCGCCCGGAGAACAGAGTGAGGAAATTATAAGTCATGAGCCCACCTAGAGAACAGGGGAAAGAAGTTGAAATTCAAGCAACAAGATGAAGAGTTGAAAGTCAAGCAACAAGGAGAATAAATGAAAAGTCAAGCAATAAAATGAAGAAATTGGAAGTCAACAAACCAAGAATAAGCAAATCAGGAGCTCGCCTGAAGAAAAGGATTATGAAACTTAAGTCAGGAGTCCAAAAGAAGCTGCATAGATAGGATTTTTGTAATTTCATTTAGATGTCAACTTGTAATTTTCATTTTTGATGTAATAACAGAGCAGTGGACTGGAACCTCAACGGGACCTCACTCGACTCTCCAACTCGGTATAGTCCCTTTCCCTCCAACCCTTTGAGATACCTGTGACATGATTCCCTTATAACTTCAGTAGGTAGGATGTCCTGAATCAACTCGGTTGTCCTTCTTTCTTCTTTCTTCCTTTGAATAATGGTCGGGTTAAAATTTGGTCTCGTTGTCTACTTCTTTATTTGAAAACACTTTGAGTTTAAA
This sequence comes from Capsicum annuum, assembly GCF_002878395.1. Lineage (NCBI taxonomy): Eukaryota > Viridiplantae > Streptophyta > Magnoliopsida > Solanales > Solanaceae > Capsicum > Capsicum annuum. The sequence goes on along the minus strand of NC_061122.1, from coordinate 2,911,805 downwards.
TCCAAAGGGGGCATGATGTAGACACCTAATTTTGTCCCTCCTGAAAACTCAAGTTATCTATTTTTACCCTCGTCTTACCATGTGTCCTACCCCGTCTAATTATCTCTCCATAAAAATACAAAAAAAAAAAAACTAACAACCCCTAACTAATTTTATCTTCTCCTAACAACCTACCCAATTAAAATAAACCACCCCACACCCTACCTCTACCCCTACCCCATGATTTGATTTCCCTTGTTAACAAATGGATAAAAGAACAAAAGGGAGGGACCCATGGGAACATACAACACAGCAGCATTTCATCCTCACCATTCCATAGATAACAATATACACAGTGCACGTAGGGGAGGGGGGATTTTTTTTTCCATTTTTTTTAATTTTCTTTTTTGTTTCTTCTTCATCATCTTAAGGGACACAAAAGAAAATCCTGGACTCCTACAAGGACCACTTACGCACACACAACCATTAACACTCACTATTTCTCAATTGATCATATATACAAAAACCTCATCGAAAAAGGAGAGGGTCATCAGAAAATGTACTACGCACGCATCAAACACATACACATACACCAAATCGAAGGAAAAAATGGGATAGAAGAGAGCTTGAGGGATAGAATAGTGAAAGAAGTGAGAAATCAAAAATTGGGGTTTTGATTAGAGAGATTTGAGAGAGGGATAGAGATGAGGGAGAGCTGATCAGAGATTAAGAGAGAGTAAAAGGGAGAAATCAAGAGAAAAGAGGGAGAGAGCTTGAGAGAGAATAAAAAGTGAGAGAAAGAGAGAGAAGCAGCGAGATAAAGAGAGAGAGAACTGCGAGGTAAAGAGAGACTGAAAGAGTGATGAAAATAGTGAGGTAGGTGTTTTCCGGCGAAACTCCAATCGAAATCGCTACCGAAAAAGGCATAGCAGTCACTTTCACATTCACTGTCACCGAAAAAATTCCCAAACCACCGGTATGAACCCTGAATCCACCAATACCACCGAGATCTACCGTCGAATCACGTTCTTCGATCATTCGTTCTAACGAGTTTGGATGGAAAAATGTTTAGCCGATGACTGTTGTACTGTTTCATCTGAAAACACTATTAAACAGCATATCAGTGTTATATCAGTTCTATTGGTTTAATTTCGGTGAAATTTGAGTTGGTTCCGGTGAGGTTTTGTCTTGATTTGCTTGATATTTCTTCTTTCTGAGGGGTTTTAAATATATACGAGTTGGCTATTTTTGGCACCGAGCTAGTTTGATTCATTATCGAGGTTCTCTGGCTACGATTTTATCTCTGATATATTGAAATCGACATTTGAGGTTCAACTCTATCTTCTCTCCCTTTAATTCTCATGTGGATATGAATGATTTGATGTTTGTTATGTTTGAATCCTGTTTGTGTGTTGGTTGATGTTGGTTTCGGACTTTAAAAAGTGAATTGATAATCAAAACATGCGTTAATCATTGATTGAGAATTAAAATCAGCTATTGAGGGGCAAAAAATGAAAATTGATAGAAAGCAAGTGTTATTTTTTTTCATTGATGTCGTTGAATGTGATAATGTCATGATATATCGGACTAGGCTACAAAATTTAGGAATAAGGAGTTGTTGAGTGTTTGAATATGTGTGTGGATGATTCGTCCTATTTTATCGCACAAAAATTGAAATTGTACTCATTTGGTCAGGGAATGCCCCGAGGGATTTGTATTGATTTATCCGGGGAATGCCCCAAAGTATCATGTACGCAGAGGAAGCTCGTGATCAAGGCCCGAGGCATCAGGTAAGACATTGGAGCATAGTTCTAGGAATAGCTTAGAATAGGATTTATATTTTTCTATTTTTCTATTTTCGCATTGTATAACTGGACTGGACACTATATTTTTTATTCATTTTGTTTTGTTTGTTTTACGTGTCTTTGTGTGGTTTATACATTTGTAGTGTCAAATTAGCCGATATTCTCCATCAAGCGACTATGGTAGAGCCATAAAATCGAGGGGTGCCTAACACCTTCCCATCGATCAACAGAATTCCTTAGCCAGAATCTCTATTCGCAGATTAGTTTTAGAGTCAAAACCGTTTTGAAAAGGATTTTTCAAAGGTGACTTGGCACACTAGATTATGTCGAGAGGCGACTCTGAGTTTTGAATATAAAAGGTCCTTTTCGAAATAAATTTTCATCTTTTGTCACTTTAATAATAAAACCCTTTCAAACCATAAAATGAATCTTTTGGAGTTAAAAAAAGGAGTGTGACAATATTTGTTTAGGGCTATTTCTTTGCCTAGATGGGATATCGTATTCGTTCAGTTTTGACTTGACGCTTTGGAATGGCGATTGGGAAGTATGATAAATTTGGATTATTAGTGCCTACCCATTCTTAGTTTTGTTTAGATATTTGAGACCGAGCGATTCATCCTTGGTATTGAGATTTCAGCTTGGTGTTGTAGAGCTTGCGTAGAGCTTCTATTTTAGAGTTGTCTTCATTTAGATTTCATTTATAGGCTGGTTGAGCTTACTCTGTGTTGTCTATTCGGTCTTCTTGACGTCAGTTGGATTATAGTTGATAAGTGTTCAGATGATAGCTCATGGGCCCCATATTGGTTATATCAGTTTTGACCTCGAGATTCAATTTTCTTTTGGAATTTTGGATGATTTACTTAATGGGAGTAATATACTTGAGTTGGTATCAATGTGTTGTGGTTCAGATTTACAGTATCAGTCTTTTCAGTTCAGTTGTGGGCCATTTAGCGGTTGAAGTTGAGGTTTGGTTGTTGGGAAAGTAAAGTAAGGGTGCAGGTTGAAAAAGGGATACTTGTGGTGAAATCCATTGCAAGTGTTCTTTCCTTGTGGAGGTTATCGGGAAGTCATTCTGGGAGCATGCGGGCCCAGTACTTCATCACTTCGAGCCTTTGAGATTCTTTCTATTCGTTGACTTTTGGGGATGAAAGTCCTTTTAGTAGTGGATATTGTAATGACCTTTCAGGTCATTTTCCATATTTATGCTTATCTTCCCCGTTTGAGCTTCTCCATAGCTGGCCCAAGTCATTTATGAATTGCTGGGACTGAGGGTTCGGTTATCGGGGAGATCGTTTTGTTTTTAGAGTCAACTCCTTGTTTAGAAGTCTTCGTTGGTTCCAAATGGCCACAGATCAAAAACTTCAGCGATCTTGGATGAAAATTTTGACTGCGCCAGCATATTTGAAATATCAATTTTAGTCTAGGTAGACCTTTGGTTCGGGTCCTAATGCACCCGAGCTCATTTCGACCTATTAGTCGGAAAGTCATAAAATGTGGGCCCTACTTTTTGCCTAAACGACCTTGTATGGAAATTTTGATGATTCCAATGGATTTGAATTGTGTTTTACACTCCAATTTCACTATTGGATCATATATTTTGGGTTCCGAATGAGTTCTGAGGGTCAAAAATAAGTTTTTAACTTTGCTGTCACAGGGTACCGCGTCTCTTCGCCGAGGGGGTCCATAAATAGACCCCAAGGTCGCGATTTTGGGGATTTTTCTTTCACATTTGAGAATCTAAAACACTAAATGGGTATGATAAATTGAAATTGAGTCTTGTGGGTGTCTAGGGAGTTTGGTAAACATTTTTTATCATGATTATCATCCGGATTTAGGGTAAGATTTCATCACTTTATTGGTAAATTTCATTGTTCTTGACCCAAAACCCCAATTTAGGTTAGGATTTGATTTAGCCCCAAATTTCATTTGTTTGCACCCATCAATTGAGGGTTATGCTTCCTTGGCGATGGATGAGCATTGGGTTGACCTCGGAAACGCGATTTCCGTATGTGGGACCTGTAGACACGTAATTTTGTCCTTTCCCGATAATATTTTAATCATTTTTATTTTATTTTATTTTATTTTTATTTTTATTTTATTCACTACCATACTTTTATTTAATTGATAATTACTCCCCAAAAAAAAAAAAAAAGAATTGAAAATAATTAAATACATATCATCTTTGCCACCTCAACACCTCACTTTCCATTTTTCATTGGATACATGCAAAAGGCACATGTCCTACTCATTTTTCCACACGTCACCCTCATCTTTCCACATGCCACACTAACTTTTCCACATGCCACACACTTATTCCCACAAGCCACCAATTATATGCTTCCACATAGGATAATCAATAAAAAAAAAAATATATATATATAAAAGGAAAATTCTAAAAGGGGAAAAGGAGGAGGCTCATTCTTTCATCATCATCTTCTCCACAATAACAACAATCACCAAATCATCTTGACAAGAACAAAAACAAATGAGGTAGAGAAAGAGAGAATCGAGCGAGAGAAAAAAAAATCGAGAGAGAAAAAAGGTCTGGACAATGGGAATCTGGCGTAAACAGTGCCGGTGAATAGTAATAGCATGAACAGTAACGGAGTGAACAGTAATGACGTGAACAGTAATAGCTTGAACAGTGTCGGTGAAAAGTGATAGTGAACGGGTCATTATTTCTCATTGTCGAGTTGGATTGTTGGTGTTAAGGTTTGGCTTGAGGTTTCCGGGTGCGGACTCTCTTTATTCGAATAACATTGAGTTTGAAAGCTTCAAATTGAGGTTCAATTCTACTCTCTTTCTCTTTTTATTTAATTGTTTATTTTATTTGGGGTTGGATTGAATATTGTGTGTTATTTGGTCTTTGTTGGTGATGAATGCGTGTTTATTTTGACTCGTGGTTGGTTTGCTTAATTATGGTTGGTGAAATGGTATCTCGTTTGAGAATTTAAATTGGTTGTTTGGGGATGGAATTGAGAAATTGATAAAAGTTGAATTTAAATTAACTTTGGTTTATTGTTGTTTTGTTTAATTCGTAATGAGCATGAATATTGTTGGAATGTGATAGAATTATGATATGTTGAAATGGATTGGCAAATGTCGGTTTGGGTAGGCAAAACTTAGGAGTGATGTGTTTATTAAATGTTTTGAATGTTTAATGTCCGTGTGAATGTTTGGTTTCTAGTTTATCGTGTTTAATTAAAAAATGTATTTATTTAGCTGGGGAATGTCCCAAGACACAATGTATTTATTCATCGGGGAATACCCCTGTGTACTATATTAGCGGAAGACGCTCGTGAGGAAGACCCGAGGAGTCGGGTAAAGCACGGGTGCGTAGTTAGTATTAGCGTAGGTTAGATAGGATTTATTTTTGCATTTTTCTATTTTGGACTGTATAAATTGGACTGGACACTCTACTTATTATTCGTTTTTTTGTTTTGTTTGTTTGTTCGATTGTTTTACGTTTTTTGTGTGGTTTGTACATTCGTAGTGTTAAAATTAGCTGATATATTCCACCAAGTGAATGTGGTCGAACCACAGGATCGAGGGGTGCTTAACACCCTCCCCTCTATCAACAGAATTCCTTAGCCAAAATCTTTGTTCGCAAACCAGTTTAAAAGAGTCAAAAAATCATTTTGAAAAGGGATTTTCGAAGGTGACTTGACACACCTGATTATGTCAAGGGGAGACTCTGAGTTTTGAAAATAAAAGGTCCTTTTCGAAACAAATCTTCATTTTGTCACTTTAATAATAAAAATCCTTAAAAAATAAAAATCTAAATCTTTTTGCAGTTAAAAAAGGGGTGTGACAGGACCCACTTGGGGTTTTTGGTGTCATTTTTAGACCCGAAGCATAATACTACAATATGGGTATCGTTAGACTCGTATTGATGAGTAGATTATATTTTTAATAGTGCGATGGCATTTTGGAGATTGTGAAGTGAAGACGAGCATGTGCTGCTTGAAGTATGATTTTGCGATTTAGCCTTGAGGTAGGCTTCGGTCTACTCTTCTTCATGTATGATGAATGATATAGATTGTGTGTGAACGTGAATGTTAAGATTGATATTGGATAGAATCACTTAGTCTGGAATATACATATAAGTTTGGAGATTAGATAGGGTTTTGGACCTGTAGGTTGAATTACTTAATACCCTTGTAGAATCCTATTGCCTTCTCCCTAGTTTGGGTAAATTTGTAGCATGGATATAACATAATGCTATGCTCGGAACATGGTTTTAGCATTTGAATCATAATTTGTATATATAACCTTATTGGGCTCGTGTGATAGTTTTGGAATCATAAGTTTTGTAAAGTTGACTTGAGTACCCTTGTTTCTAGTCGAAGTTACTATCTTAGGCATTAATATGGCTTGCTTGACATCTAGAGGATGAACTAGATACCTTAGCTTATTTTGGTGCACAGTATGCCTAATTATGGAAATTATGGATTAGAAGTGGGATCATTCGGCCCATTTAGGCCAAGATTTGTGTTAGCCCTTGTGGGCTTGGTTGCGTATAGTAGACCTAGTTGAGACTAATGAGGCCTTAGTTATGAGAATTACTTCATGAATTGATAAATTATGATGATTTTTGCCGGATTATGATTAGTGGCCCATAGAGATGCATTTTCCTCTTTATTAAGATATTTGGCCCCTAGAGATGCATTTTCCTCTTTATTATGATATTTTGCCTATAGAGATGCATTTTTCTCTTAGTTATGATATTTGGCCCATAGAGATTATTTTCCTCTTAGTTATGATTATTGAGCTTATAGAGACGATTTTCCTCTTGGTCATGATGCCTAACCTATAGATATGAGATGTCTAATAGAGGTGATATGCTTGTTGATATTATGCCTCCTAGATGTGAGATACCTTCTATATGTGAGATGATTATAAATATGCTACGGTTTATAAATATGGTTATTGATATGAGTCTTGGATATGTATATGGGCCTAAGGCCATGATTATGATGTTGTGATTATTCCGGATAAATTAATGGGCCAAGGTCCATGTTATGGTATTGATTAAATATCCAAGAAGTGTTTATCATTGTGAATGATGTGATTGCGATTTATGAATATGAATATGAATATGTATATGTTTGTATACACATCTCTCTAGTATGGGACAGAAGAAGATGCGGTATGATGCTTATTATTCCATTGATTGAATACTGGTGATGGCATGCATAGGTTTGGTACGTTCATGATTATTTACCATTATAAATGATGTGATTATAGTCAAAATATGATCTTATGGTTTTTCTTCTTGTTAGACGGTTAAGCTATATGGTAACTAGTTGTCTATTAGTTAACTATTGCACTTGATGGCTAGGAAGCTAATGTATTAGTTAATGAATCTTGCTTAGTTGGAACATGGTAGCGAATGATGGTCAGTTAATAAATGATGTCTTTTAATAAAAGATGGTTAGGCAACAAGTAGTAATGTGTTGTCTAGTAATGATTAACAAAAATAGGATGAATAGTTGATAATAATGAATGGTGGATAAATGGCGGTTTTGGTCTAATGATGAACCTAGACTAGATGTTAGATGTTGACTATTAAATGAATAATGGTTAGTTGTTATTCCGTGAATAAGGATTATGTGAAGGATAATGTTTAGGCTAATAACTAGAGGTTATGTGATGACTAGCGAACTAGCGGTTTAATAATAAATGTTGGTTAGCTAATAACGAGTAATTGGGATGTATTGATAAGATAGATATCTTCATGGTTATGAGTATATCGGCTTGCGTCTGTGCAACTATTATATTCCTAGATTTATGTGTCAAGAGTTATGATGATACATTGATACCCGGCAAGGCCGGAGGATATTATGATGATATTAATACCCGGTTCGAGTCTGGAGGATACTATTGAGATGATATTGATACCCGGAAAGGCCGGAGGATATTATGATGATATTGATACCCGATTTGAGTCCGGAGGATACTATTAAGATGATATTGATACCCGGCAAGGCCGGAGGATATTATGATGATATTGATACCCGGTTCTAGTCCGGAGGATACTCTTAAGATGATATTGATATCCGGCAAGGCCAAAGGATATTATGATAATATTGATACCCGGTTTGAATTTGGAGAATACTATTGAGATGATATTGATAGCCGGCAAGGCCGGAGGATATTGTTATAATATTGATACCCGGTTTGAGTTCGGAGGATACTATTGAGATGATATTGGTACCCGGTAAGGCCGGAGGTTGATGACGATGATGATGGTATTGATGAGAATAGTTATGATACATTGTGATATTGATGGTATGTTTTGCATTTAGTCCTGTATGTGTATCACCTATCATTAGTATGCACCTATGTCTATCAGCCGGTATGGGACGGTTGCATAGATATAGGTAAAGAATATGTCTTCTGTTATTGTTTGTTGATTAAACCTTCTGAGTCTGGGGTGGTGGGGGTATGCATAGGCTCGGCTAGGTATTTGGTTGTCCAGAGTAGACGGTTATTTATGATGCTATTGATATTGTTATTATCATGGTTATGATCATTATTATGGCTAGCTTATGACAGATTGGTCATAGATCTGGTATTGGGATTGAGGTATGTCTTCGACCTTTGCTATCTTATGATTACATTACTATGGATGATTATTCTATGTCTAGCCATATGGATTAGAAATCCTGAGTATGTTGGTATTCAATCCTGACAGTATTATAAGGAGGTCTTAAAATGAGAACATGACGATCTAGGTTATGTTTGAGATGAACTCCTTTTTATATGTATTATATATATATATATATATATATATATATATGTATGTATATATATATATCTATATGAAGTCATCGGATATCCTTTTCTTCATTGTTCATATTGTATAGTCGTTCCTTCGCCTTGTATATTACAATATATCTTTCTTTCGCTCTTTATCTATATATTGACCTAGGATATACGGTATATCTTTGGCATATATTGAATGCAGCTGGAATAAGATAGTTCACCTTGATACTTTCTTAGTCTTATTATGTTAGACTCTTGGACATGAATAGGATAGTTGTCCCTTGTTATTCTTATTGACTTATTACATGATTTATGGACTCTTGGTTGTAGTTTTCATTCTGTTTATATGTTGTATATATCTACTTTATCTTTGGAGCTCAGTTGGCTATTGCCTACTGAGTACCATTCGTTTGGTGCTCATACTACACCTCTGCAGCCTACAGATCATAGTACGAGTTATCGCCGTTAATGTGTGCATCGTGTGGAGTAGCCCTGATTCATAGACTTAGAGTGAGCTCCTGACGTTCGGAGTATTACTTATCTCTCTCCTATGTATTAGACTAGCCTCTAAGTTGTATTCAGAGGTAAGTTGAATCAGTGTATTTCTCCTTGATATATCACTTTTGTACTCTTATTATGTTTAGAAGCTTTTGTAATGATACCACCAGGTTTTGGGATTCATCTATGTATTGATTTTTATCTCATATATTCCGCATTCTTTTTCTTATGTTATTAAGTAGTCCGTTACTAGCCGTTCCAGACTACAGGTTTGATTACCTACTGGTGGGTTATGGTAGGCACCCTCATGACCTGAAAGGTTAGGTCGTGACAATATGAGTGGATTAATAATTCACGTCAGAGCAAGTGAGGTACACGCGAGTAGTTGCAAAATCGAAGTGTCTTTTTATTCAGTTTTGTATAGTTAAAGGGCCTACTTGTGCACTATCAAAGTTTAAGGTCAATGTTATAATTTGGTGTCAAGTTTAAGCTCATATTTATGTATTATCCCTAAAATTTGTGATAGTATTGAATTTATATTTGTCTAGGGCTATAGAGCGAATGAAATTTGTGATTTTAATTTTTATGTTGCTATAAATGTTTCTTATTAACATACCAGGTTTAAAGTAAATTCTTGTGAAAGAGGTCCAACATATATTCACTTTGATGAAATTTGTTATAACATGCCTGAATTTTGCGTGGTCCTATGAACTTGCTGAGCTATTTAATAGTGTATTTTAGCAACGTTTATAAGCTAATAAATAGATAAAAACACTCTAGTAAATAAATAAAAGAGTTTAGTGCAAATAAATGTTAGTAAAATACACTAATAAATAGTATGGGGGGTCATAATAAGCTGATAAATTATCTAGGGCGTGTTATAACAATTTGCGTCAAATTTCAGATATATTTCGAAGCATTTTCCCTAAATTTTTAATGTGTGTTGCAACATGCTCCTCAGATTTGCGGATTCATAGGGGGCCTCAGGACCTACATAGTTGACTGACTATGACAAAGGGGTGTGAAACTAAGTAGGAACAAAGTTGCTGGACGGCTCAACTGTCCGAGCGCAATGCAGTGGTGTTGGTTCTAATTTTACAAAGTTAAAATGCCTGGTCGAAGGTTGGTTCTAATTTTACAAAGGTAAAATGCCTGGTCGAAGGTCCAGTACTTCGCTTTGGCTCTGAGCGAGAACGATAAATAGGAGATGCAACATCCTTGCTACTATGTACGTTTTTCTTGATTTGACAGATTCATTCAATTGAACCTACACTCAAAGGAGCAGAGGCGGAGCTACATGTACTCCAGGGGTTCATCCAAACCTCCTTCAATGAAAAATTATACTGTTTTTATACTATCTTTACATGATTGAAAATACTTTTTATGCAGATATAGTAGATATTGAATCCCCTTCGACTAGTTCGTATATTTACTTCTGAACCCCCTCAATAAAAATCCTAGCTCCACTGTAAAGGATGACCACAAGCTCGGAGATCGACGAAACACTAAGTTTCAATATGTTTAAATCGGGATTTGCGGTGAAAGAAAACGCTTTGATAAGACTGTTCCGGAAAGAGTGTGGCTAAACACTTCTTCAACTTTCGGTGTTCAAAGAAATTGTCGGAACTGTGATCCATGAAATAGATGGAGTACTATTTGGACATTTGGTCAAATGCACATCACATGGATTTATTATTTGATTTATTTCATTTAATCCATGACCGGAATAAAGTAAGATTATACTACGATTCAAGATTTTGAATCAACAGAAAGATTTCAAAAATTGACAGATCTATTTACTCTTTCAATAATTGAGTCCAATTTGTCTATAACATAGCTATAAATGGATATTGAAATGCTTGTGTTATAGTCGATATTCTGATTTGTTCATCCTTTCATATAATTATTCTTTCTCGAGATTTTTTTATATTTTGAATCTCCTTATTGAAAATTCTTGCTACACCACTGCGCTGAATATCCACATTCTGTCTTTCAACATTAAATGGATATGGAAATAGTCCCAACTCAAAAGGAACTTGTGTCGATACAAATAAGATAATAAGAAACTGTTGGGTTCAATATGTATGAAAAGTGCGAATGAAAAATAGAGGAAACCAAGTGGAAGGAAAAACTGTTCGATTTCCACAGTTTTTAAATGGTATACCCTTCGACGAAAAGACACACTGATTCATGAAATGATATGCCCGTTTGGATGGTTGTGACTGTTCAGAAAAGACACACTCTTTGGACGAACAGACATGATTTTTTCAGAGATACATCTTTTGGTGAACCATTTCCACCTTTCAGAAAGGACACCTGATAGCTATATAAACCTGCTTTTATCCACAGGTTTAGACATGAAATTTTCTAAACATACAAACACTTCTTGTCTTCAAAAACATTCCGTACGATCATCAAATTTTTGAGTAAGTTCGAAGAGATCCCAATTGTTTGAGGTACCGCTACAGTTGGTTTTTTGGCCATTTTGTCTCTGAAGGAAAATTCTGTAACCTCGGGTACTTGAGGGGAATTATTTCCTTAAGGATACTCCGTGAATTCGGAGGACTTGGCCATTTCTGTTTCATCTTATTTTTCTCAAAAACACATTTCTTAGAAAGATCACTTTGATCTTGTGTTGAGGGTGTTTTTGGACTTCATAGTGTTCTTGTTTTATACTTGAACTAGTGTTGAAGTTATTCTGTCAAATTACAGATTCTGTGTACTCGAAAATATTGTAAAAATAATAGAAACATTGTCCAAGTCGCCTTTTGTACTATATCATTCAGTGTATGCTACTCGGACCCTCCAAAAGTACTACTACATACCAGGTAGTTATTTTAAAGAGTCTAAACAACATAACATTCCACTATTATCCTTAAACAAGGTCAAGAACCATGACTTTTCATATAGAAGATGTCACACCCCCTTTTTAACTCCAAAAAGATTCGTTTTAAGTTCGAAAGGGTTTTCATTATTAAAGTGACAAAAATGAAGATTGATTCGAAAAAGGATTATTTATATGCAAAACTCAGAGTCTTCACTTGGCATAAATTGGGTGTGCCAAGTCACCCTTGGATATCCTTTTTCAAAATGACTGACTCTATAAAACTGATCCACAAATAGAGATTCCGACTAAAGAATTTTGTTGACCGAGGGAAAGGTGTTAGGCACCCCTCGATCTCGTGATTTGACCATGGTCGCTTGGTGGAGCATATCGGCTAATTTGAAACTACGAATGTATAAACCACACAAAGACACAAAACAATCAAGCAAGAAAAACAAAACAAAACAAAACAATTCAAAATTTAGTGTCCAGTCCAATTATACTGTCCCAAAAAAAATAAAAATGCGAAGATAAGTCCTATCTAATCTATACTAATCCTAACTACGCTCCTCGGCTTTACCCAATTCCTCGGGCCTTGTTCTCGATCCGCCTTAGCCAACATAGTTCGTCAAGGCATTCCCCAGTGAATAAATATATACAGATACTTCGGGACATTTCCCGGCCAAATAGTACAATTGATCCAAAAATCAAAAAACAAAAACCCTTCATTCCCCACTTCAACATTCAACACATTCAATCAACACACCACTTCTAACTTTTGCCTACCTACACCTATCATTTGCCTATCCAACTCGGCCTAAAACATGGTACTACCATATTCAAGAGAATCAATAAGTATTTCCAATTAATTCAACCAAATAACCAAAATTAATCCGATTCCGCTTTATCAAGATCAATCATTCCCCCAAATTATTATCTATTAAGCAATCACTTAATTCTCCATCAAACAGACGTTCAACTCAAATAATCAATCAATACGAACGAATACTTACGGTGATTCAAACGTATCGAAACCAAACTAGAACAAAGCTCGTGCACATCATTAATTCTATACATAAGCATCAAGTGATGAAGATTAATCGAGAAATAGGATGAGAAATGGACCTTTCGAGGTTGAATTTTGATGATAGTATGAGTTAAAAAAACCCGCGCTCAAAGCCCCGAGTAGACAACCTCGACTCCAAGTTCACCAGTCGACTAAAACCAACTCCAAAATATCGATACCCCCTAAACTATGAGTTGAACAGGAATCCAAAAACCCGCAGACAACCTAAAAGAAGACCGCGTCGAGACTACCGAGAGAGAACCGTATAATTCCGGCGTTACTTTGCCGGAATCAAACCACGAACGAAAAAAATGGTGATCCAAATGGGGATGAGACGCCGGAGCTCCAGTGAGCTCAACTAGCATCCGAAAAAAAGGAAAAATGGGTTAGATCTCGACTAATTTTTGGGTTGGATTGACATTTTTCAGGCGAATCTGGGCAGATTTGAGCTGGTATTGACGCGTTTCCAGCGAATATGTTGCCGGAACAGTAACAAGACGAGATTCTCAGCTCCTTCTTCAATCCCGTAACCCCCTTTTCAATCTACTCCATTTTTCTTTTGTTTTTGAATATTCCATGAGTGTATGTGTGTGCGAGATTCGTGTGTGGAGTGTTTCTGTGAGATTTTTGTGCGTGAGATTGTCTGTGTATATTGGTGAATAAGAAGCAAAAATGGAGGTCTCCCTTGCTCCTCTGTGATGTGTGTCCTGGAAGAAGATGGTGCCAGTGTGTATTTATATCTCCCTTTTCTTTTGGGTATTTTTGTGACTTTATTCAAAAAAAAAAGTGACAAAGGTGGATTGGGAGGGGGAACGTGAACGGGTGAGGGGGTAGGGGTAGGGGTAGGGTAGGTGGTGATGTGTTGTTTTTTTAATTAGAGGGATAAGGGTTAGGTGTCTATTTTTGATTGGGTGGGTTGTTGGAATCTTTAAAATAAGAAAAAATTAGTTAGGTTTGTTAAATGGGATAAAAACAAAATAAAAACAAATAAATAGATGACTAAAAGATGAGGTGGTTATTTATTTTCTTGGGAAAAAATTGTACAAATGGGATTAAATTGTGTGATATTGGAATAAGAAATATTATTGACGGGATAACATTACGTGTCTACATCATGCCCCCTTTAAATGTAAACACCTAGTGTTTTCATACAAAGAAATAGACAATGAGACAGAATTTTTTTCCAATCATTATTCGAATAAAGAAACTTAAGAAAGAAGGACAACCGAATCTTGACGGACATCCTACCGACCCAAGTTATAAGGTAATCAAGTGATAGGTATCTCAAAAGATTGGAAGGAGATGGACTATACCGAGTTGGAGAATCGAGTGAGGTCCCATCGAGGTTCCGGTCCGCGGCTCTGTCATTACATCAAAAATAAAAATTACAAGTTAAAAACATAAATGAAATTACAAAAATCCTATCTATGCAGCTTCTATTGGACTCTTGACTCGCTACTTCATCACCCTATTCTTCAGGCTGGCTCCTGATTTGCAATTTCTTCAACTTGTTATCTGACTTTCAATTATTTCACTTCATTTCTTAACTTTCAATTTCCTCACCCTATTCTTCAGGCGGGCTCCTGACTTGCTATTTTTCAATCTGCTAACTTTCAACTTTTCACGTTGTTGCTTTGTATTCAACTTCTTCACCTTGTTACTTGACTTTCAACTTCTTCACTTTGTTACTTGACTTTTCATTTCTTCACCCTGTTCTCCAGGCAGGCTCCTGAAATCACATCAGAACTAAAAGGAAAATTATCCTAAACAAAGATTATTATAAAGAGATTTCATTTTTTGAAAGTAATGTCTCATTCTTTGGGAGGGTCCTGAACAAAAGTAAAATCTCATTTTTTAGGAATGTCCTGAACAGAAAGTAAAATCCCATTTTTCAGGAGGGTCCTGAGCCTAAAGTAAATTTCCATTTTTTAGGAGGATCCTAAACATAAAGTAAAATTCCATTTTTCAGAAGGGTCTTGAACAGAAAATAAAATCTCATTTTCTAGAAGGGTCCTAAACAGAAAGTAAATTCTCACTTTTCAGGAGGGTCCTAAACAGAAAGTAAAATTCCATTTTCCTGGAGGATCCTGAATAGAAAGTAAAATCCTATTTTTAGGAGGGTCCTGAACCTAAAGTAAATTCTCATTTTTCAGAAGGGTCCTGAACAGAAAGTAAAATCCCATTTTCCAAGAGGGTCCTGAACAGAAAGTAAATTCCCATTTTTCAGGAGGGTCCCGAACAGAAAGTAATGTCTCATTTTTTAGGAGGGTCCTGAACAGAAAGTAAATTCCCATTTTTTAGGAGGGTCCTGAACAAAACGTAAAGTCCCATTTTTCAGGAGGGTCCTAAACAAAAAGTAAAATCCCATTTTCCAGGAGATTCCTGAACAGAAAGTAAAATCTCATTTTTCAGGAGGGTCCTGAACCTAAAGTAAATTCCCATTTTTCAGGAGGGTCCTGAACATAAAGTGAATCCCATTTTTCAAGAGGGTCCTGAAAAGAAAGTAAAGTCCCATTTTTCAGGAGGGTCCTGAACAGAAAGTAAAGTCCCATTTTTCAGGAGGGTCTTGAACAGAAAGTAAAATCTCATTTTTCAGGAGGGTCCTGAACAGAAAGTAAAGTCCCATTTTTTAAGAGGGTCCTGAATGGAAAGTAAAGTCCCATTTTTCAGGAGGATCCTGAACAGAAAGTAAAGTATCAAGATATTCTTTCCCAACGATAGCTAAATTTATTGAACAAAAACTTTGCCCCTATTTCATCAAAGAAAGAAAAATTATTCAGTTAACTTAGTGGTGGCTTGCAACACTTGGCTTTGCAAGCATCTTCTCTAGTAGTTGTTCCTTTCATCTTTGTTTCAAATTGCTGACACTTGCCCCTGTCTTGCTTCATCATTGACCCAGACCAGATCGGGGAAATGCCTTTGACTCAAATACCAAACTTCTATTTTACCATGCCTCTGAGATGCACCTTTTGACATCTAATACTCTTATGAATCCAGCAACCTGTCGGTTGATAGACTTCCTTTGCTTTGTGTTGAATTATGATCCTATTTCTTTCATATGCTGGTCCTTGGCATTTCCTCATACAATTGGAAAGACTGGTAGCAAGTTTTGAAATTCTTTCTCGCTTGTTTTGACACAGACTTGACTTAAAAATATAAAAAAAATGATGGTGACTTTTATTTTGATAAATGCCACAAAAAAACAAAGTATGAATACGTAAATGAAAGAAAAGGGAAATGTCCCTTATTCAAAAAGAAAACTTATCTGAGTACGGCAACCAACTCCAATGATCACGACATGCATTTTGGATTAAGTTGTCTGATCTTCCTATCCAAACTTCCCATTTGTTGTTGAGTTCATGCCTTCGCCGCTGAGCCACTTCTTCAAATCCATTGGACTCATATATCTCATTCAATTGACGGCATCTTAAAAGACTTTTGCCAACTAATCTCTTTTCTTTTCACTTTTCTCTCAAACTCGTCATCGCCTTACGGTGCCGTTTTCACCTATAAAACTCTCCTTTTTATTTATCTCAACTCCCCATCGCCTTATGGTGCCCGTAAGGGTTTTCACCAGTAAGACTCTCTCATTTTTATTTCTCTCAACTCACTATTGTCTTATGGTGCCCATGAGGGTTTTCACCAATAAGACTCTCTCATTTTTATTTTTTTCCAGATTTCTTATGCTAAGGAAGACAAGTAGTACCCCACAATGTATCATTACAACCATTGCATGCTTAGCCTTAACATTATCAAATATTGATCTGAAGGACTTTATTTGGTTATAACTTGGCTTTTAGATAAGGTTAGAAAAGGATGGCAAGAGGCTCAAACGACACTTGAAGTGGGGGTGGGACTTACAACGTTTGGAATTGACTCAAACAACACATTAACTCATGCCCCAGTTTTGTTGACTAGGTGATTCTAAAAATATTTATTTAGTTGGACCGAGCCCTGAATAGGGCAGCCTACGTATCTCACCCCTGAGAGAGGAGAATCAGGTTGCACGTAGTTCCATCAGCTTGTTCTTTGTTTTGATTTGATATTTTTCTCTTTTTTTTAATTTTAGAACTCTTTCTTTTATTCTTATTTTTCTGACATTTATCTTTGACTCTATTTTGAAGAGGGATATGAAAGAAAAATAAAACTAAGCTCAAACGGGCAAACAAAGGATGACACAATGTTTGGATAGAAGAATAAAATATCTTCATCATATCAATCTTCAAAAATGCAAGTACTAAACATGCAATAAAATCAACAAAGGATAAAATATCATACATAATATCATTTGACCGCATCAGCATTGATAGTCATTTCTGCCATTTTGCCTTCAATATCTGTCAAAATAAGGTTGCATTGGGCAACACTTTCTTCACAATGAAGGGACCTTGCCAGTTTAGGGAGAACTTTCCTTTCGCTTCAACCTGGTGAGGAAGGATACGCTTCAATACCAACTGACCAACTTTAAAATTCCTGGGTCATACCTGTTTGTGATATGCTCGAGTCATTCTCTTCTAATACAATTGGCCATGACATACCGACGTTAGCCTTTTTTCCTCAATCAAACTCAATTGTTCCAGTCAAGTTTTGACCCACTCATCATCATCAATCTCTGCTTCTACAATGACTCGAAGAGAGGGAATTTCAACTTCTGTAGGGATGACTGCTTCTGTCCCATACATCAATAAATATGGAGTTGCCCCTGTTGAAGTGCGAACAGTAGTGCAATAACCTAGAAATGCTAACGGCAACTTCTCATGCCATTGTCTAAACCCTTGTACTATTTTCCGCAGTATCCTCTTAATATTCTTATTGGCGGCTTCCACAGAGCCATTAGCCTTCGGACGATATGGAGTGGAATTTTGATGTGTCATCTTAAATTGTTGACACACTTCTTGCATCAAATGACTATTGAGATTGGCAGCATTATCTGTAATGATCATCTTAGGAATTCCAAACCTACAAATAATGTTGGCATGAACAAAATCTACTACCGCCTTCTTTGTCATTGACTTGAAAGTTACTGCTTCTACACGTTTTGTAAAGTAATCAATGGCCACCAAAATAAATCTATGCCCATTTGATGCTTTCGGCTCAATCGGCCCGATCACGTCTATCCCTTAAGCTACGAAAGGCCACAGAGCAGACATTGCGTGCAATTCAGCGGGAAAAGAACGTATCAGATCACCGTGTACCTGACATTGATGACATTTTTGAACAAAACAAATGGAATCCCTCTCCATAGTAAGACAATAATAACCTGCTCTGAGAATCTTCTTAGATAAGACATAACCGTTCATATGAGACACGTATACTCTAGAATGAACTTCAACCCTGATTGTCGAAGCTTTTTTTGCATCAACACACCTCAAAAGTCCTAGATCTGGGGTTCTCTTGTATAAGATTCCCCCACTTAAGAAAAATCCACTAGCCAAACGCCTAAGAGCCCTCTTTTGATCATTAGTGGCATGTGTTGGGTATTCTCCTAACTGGATGTACTATTTGATATCAAAGAACCAAGGTTCGCCATCGAGCTCTTCTTCAACTACATTACAATAAGCGTGTTGATCACGACTCTGTATATGCACTGGATCGATGTAGGCCTTATCAGGGTATTGGAGCATTAAAGACAAAGTGGCCAAAGCATCAGTAATCTCATTGCAAATTCTTGGGATATGCCTAAACTTTGCAGACACAAACCGTTGACATAGATCCTTCAAGCATTATCGATACGGTATTAGATTTAAATCTCGTGTCTCCCAATCACCTTGAATCTGATAGACGAGTAAATTTGAATCCCCCAACACTAATAGTTCCTGGACTCCCATATCAATAGCTAGCCTCAAACCCAAAATGCAAGCTTCATAGTCCGCCATGTTATTGGTACAATAAAATCGAAGTTGTGTTGTTACCAAAAAATGTTGCCCCACCTCAGAGATAAGAACTGCACCTATTTCGATTCCTTTCATGTTGACAGCTCCATCGAAGAACAACTTCCAACCTGGATCAGTATCTATAACGACTTCATCGACACACAACACTTCTTCATCAGGGGAATATGTCTTTAATGGCTTGTACTCTGCATCAATGGGATTCTCAGCAAGATCATCTGCCAAGGTTTGGGCTTTCATGGCCGTTCGAGTCACATATACGATCTCAAACCCGGTAAGCAATATTTGCCACTTTGCCAAACGGCCGGTCGGCATAGGCTTCTGAAAGATATACTTCAAAGGATCCATGCAGGAGATGAGATAAGTAGTGTAGGAAGAAAGATAGTGCTTTAACTTTTGTGCTAACCAAATTAGGGCACAACACGTCCTTTCAAGAAGAGTGTACCTGGCCTCAAATGTTGTGAACTTCTTGCTAAGATAATAAATAGCCTGATCTTTTTTGCCTGTGACATCATGTTGACCCAGGACACAACTGAAAGAATTATCCATGATCGATAAATATAAGATCAAAGGCCTACCAGGCTCAAGTGGTACCAGCACGGGCGGATTTACCAGATATCTTTTGATTTTGTCGAACGCTTCCTGACATTCTTCAGTCTACTCTACCGCAGCACTCTTTTTCATCAACTTGAAAATGGGATCACACGTGGTTGTGAGTTGAGCAATAAATCTGCTGATGTAGTTCAGTTTACCAAGCAAACTTATCACCTCTGTCCTATTCTTGGGCGGGGAGAAATCCTGAATGGCTTTGATTTTTGAGGGATCTAATTCAATTCCCCGACGGCTGACTACAAACCCTAATAGCTTTCCAGACGGAACTCCAAACGCACATTTTGCCGGGTTGAGCTTGAGATTATACCTGCGAAGCCTTTCAAAGAACTTTCTTAAACCTTTAACATGGTTAGCCTAACTTTTTGACTTAATAATCACATCATCTACATAGACCTTAATCTCCTTATGCATCATATCATGAAACATAGTGGTCATGGCTCTCGTGTATGTTGCTCCAGCATTCTTCAAACCAAATGGCATAACTCGATAACAATAGGTCCCCCATGGTGTGATAAAAGACGTCTTCTCCGCATCTTCATCATCCATAATAATCTGGTGGTATTCGGCATAGCAATCCACCAAAGAGGCAACCTCATGTTTAGCGCAGTTGTCTAGCAAAATATGGATGTTGGGCTGCGGAAAATCATATTTCGGACTAGCTCTATTCAAATCACGGTAATCAACACATACTCAAATTTTGCCATCTTTCTTTGGGACAGGAACAACATTGGATAACCACGTAGGATAACGAGCCACTCGAATGACTTTGGCTTCAAGTTGTTTCATGATTTTCTCTTTGATTTTAATACTTACATCAGTTTTAAACTTCCTCAACTTCTGTTTCACGGGGGGATGTGGGATCAGTTGGAAATTTATGAGCTACTAATTCAGTGCTTAAACTAGGCATATCATCATAAGACCATGCAAAAACATCCTTATAATCAATTAATGCTTAAATCATTCCATCTTTTTGCTGTGACAAAGCATGTACACTGATTTTAGTTTCCCTAATATCTTCTAAATTCCCTGATTGATTGGCTCAGATTCATTCAAATTAGGATTTGGCTTGTCTTTACACTGTTCCAACTCTTTGCTTATTTCCTCTAATGCCTCTTGTTCATCATATTCCCCCCCTTGCTTCATTATATCTTGATTAGTTTGGATTTTAAGATCAGGCTGAAAATTTCGCATGCATGTCATGTCATTAGAATCAGCATAAAGAAAACTGTATAAGGAAAAAGACAAAATCAAAATATATTAGACACAAAATAAGGGGACATTGCATTTCATTAAAAGAGAAAGATAGGAGGGTTTAAACACAAATGAAAACAAAATGTAAACAAGCTAAATTCCGAATTACAACCCTGGAATAACTCGGATAAATAAAAAGAAAAAACAAAATGAACTACCAAAACTCCCTCCTGATGGGGGAGAGGAGTGACTTCCCAATTGTTGAGCTGGACCTCAGGACCTATGAACTGCATGCTTGCCTTACTGGTACCCTCTCCTGCTTCAACCATCTCAACATCAATCAGCAGGTTTTGGAAGTCATCAACCAATTCAGCTTCAAATTCTACAGGCTTCGTGACATTGCTCTTGACAAATGATTCACTGAGTAGCGGCATTGGGCGAGGGAGTGACCATGTTTTCTTTTTCCTTCCCTTGGCCTTCTTCAGATCTTCAGCCGTAGGTTCAAATCCCAAACCAAAAGTGCCCATGTTCTCATTCGGACATATAGGATGAACCATACCGTGCAGAGACTCTCACAAACCCCTTCCTGGCTTGAATCCATATTTTAACATTGCATTTATCATCATAACAGAAGTGGGAAACAATTATGGCCCTGGAATAACCTGCCCTTCAACGATACGATTCACCGACACTATCAAAAGTTTGATAGACAAATATCTCCTCTATATTGTTTGCTTCAATAAGGGACAAGGGAGAATCTTCGTAGGCATACAAATCCCCTTCACCATGAATAACCACTTCTTGCATGTCATGCTCAAACTTGATCATTTGGTGCAATGTAGATGCAACCGCCTTGGCCTTGTGGATCCACAGTCTTCCCAACAACAGATTGTAAAAGGAGTCTATATTCAATACTTGAAACTCTATGGCGAACTCAACAGGCCCTATAATCAACATTAGTTCCATTTCACCAATGGAGTTTGATTTTGAACCATCGAAAGCCCTGCCACATACATTGTTGGGCCTGATCTTCAACATCAATATTCAACTTTTGCAAAGTAGAAATAGGACAGATATTTGTACCTAAACCTTCATCAATCATGACATAAGTGACGTAGAAATCTTCACATTTCACTGTAACCTAATGACCCCGGTTATGCCCCGTACCTTCAACAGGCAATTCATCGTCAGAGAAGCTGATCCGATTGACCTCAAAAAATTTTCCAACCATTTTCTCAAGCTGATTTACTGTAATCTCCCTAGGAACATATGCTTCATTTAATACCTTCAATATAATATCACGATGTTCCTTGGAATGCAACAACAAAGATAAAAGAGAAATTTGAGCAGGGGTTCTCTTCAACTGATCTATTATTGAATACTCTGGCAACTTTATCTTTTTCAAAAATTCTTTGGCTTCTTCTTTGGTGATAGGATTTTTGATAGATAAAGGTCTACTCACAATTGGCTTGGACTTCCTTAAACTTTCAGGCACGAAGCATCTTCCTGACCGAGTCAAACCCCCTATCTCATCTACATCTTCCACTACTTCCTTCCCCTGATAGGTCATCATAGTCTGCTTATAGTTCCAAGGAACCTTTTTTGTATCAACTATCGAAGGTTCGGTCACCGGTTTGAGGACAATAGAAACTACCAGTGCTCCTTTCACCGTCAAGATAGGCTTACCCGGAGCTCCTACCATCGTCAACTTAGGTTTATCCTGACTTAAATCAATGTATCTTCTGGCACCTTGCACTGTGATCACAGGTTTCTTTGTGCTTTCTTGGGCTTTATCTTCTCCCATTCCTTCCTGGCTTAATGACATTGCTTTCAACGACTCTGCTACATTCATCGATTTTTTCTTATTGGTCTGTATCTTGACAAAAGGCTTATAACACCTTGGCGACTCTTTCCCATCATATATCAATTCTAACATATTGGTTTCAGCATAGGTTGGCATCGGATTTTGGTTAATGTTTGGGACCTCCGGGGCTTGGACCAACATCTGATTTGTGTCAATTAAATCTTGGATAGCTCTCTTTAAATACCAGCATTTCTCGATATCATGGCTTGGCATGTCAGAATAATATGCACACCTTACATAATAATCGAGATTCCTCGGAGGTAGATTTGAACGCCTTCCTTGAATTGGGCTTAAGACCTTCATTTTCTCAACCTATCAAACAAGCTAGCATATGATTCCCCAAGAGGTGTGAACTAATTTTTGACAGCCTTCTCTTTCTTGTACTCGGGCCTAGGTTGGCAATTGGGTCTGGAGGGGTTTTGGTAATTTGGTAGAGCTGACAGACAATTTTGTGGAGCTTGCGCACGCCATTGCGGGTAAGAATAGGTTTGGGCATATGGTTGTGCGCTATATACTGGGTAAGAAGGAGGTGGAATGGCATATGGTGGGTTTTGCAGAGGGTAGTAATGGTGGGGAGGAATATATGGAGTTGCACATAGGCTTGGGCTTGGGATTAGGGATAGGGGCAAGGCGGTCTTTTGGGATAGGAATAGGGTCTAGCAACAACGGTCGCCACATCCTCTTTCTTCTTTTTACCTCCGAACGCGCTAGATCCACCTTGAATCGCTTGTGTGGTGGCTTTTAATGCAGCAAAACTCACTATTCAGCCGGTCTTGATTTCGTCCTCTATTATCTCTCCCATTTTGAGGACTTCAATAAAAGACTTTCCCATTGTCGAAAGTAAATGTTTAAAATAGGTCTCATCCTATGACTGAATGAAGAACTCTACCAGCTTACTTTCCTTCATTGGAGGCTTTACCCTGGCGGCCTGTTCACGCCACCTTATCGCGTATTCCCTAAATCCCTCAGTGTTTTTCTTCTTTATGCTGACCAAGGATTTTTCATCAAGAATCAGGTCGACATTATACTGAAAATATTGCACAAACTCGGAAGCTAAGTCATCCCAGCTATTCCACTTGTCGATATCTTGATCGACAAACCATTCTGAAGCCAGATCGGAAAGACTCTCGCTAAAGAAAGCCATAAGGAACTCTTCCCTTCCCCCTGCAGCCCTCAATTGGTTGCAATAATGTCTTAAGTGTGCCACGGGATCACCGTGCCCAGCATACTTCTAGAACTTGGGCATTTTAAAATTGAGGGGAAAGTTGACGTCTGGGAACATGCAAAGATCTTTAAAAGAAACACTCTTATAACTTCTGGTTCCCTGCAAATTCCTCATGGCCTGTTCCAAACTTTTCAATTTCCATGCTATGACCTCCTGTAGGAGCTTCAGGTAGTGGCAGAGCCACGAACATAGGTATTGTCGGTGGCGTCGGCTGAGTCACGGGCCTTAGTTGAGGAACTGGCAGGGGCACACTAGAAGTGCCAGGGTAATATTTTCGCGGAGTGAATCCTGGTGCATGCTTTGGTGACTCAATGGGAACAGAGAATTGCACCTGAGAGAGCGGTGGGCAATTGGGGATATTCCCAAGATCTTCAGGGAGTAGAGGAGGAGGCATGCCACTAGCCCATGCTTGGTGCAGATCTAGCAATTGTTGTCTAAGTCTCAATACCTCATCATTGTGTTCTGAACTTTCTTCCATGGGATCCTAATCTGGGTCAAGGAGTGAATTTTCAATCTCCCCACTAGCCATGACAATCTTCTCTTTTGATCTAGTTAAGTACAGGTGACTAGCCAGAGTGCTGTAAACCAACCACTTATCTGAAAGAACATGCTCATCAAAGACAAAACCCGCTAGGATTAGGTCACACAACAAGCATGGGAATCACATTTGTAAAATCGTCCTAGATTCATGTGTATTTCTATCAACCTTTGAAGGTAGCAAGGTCATTGTAACATCATCCCGATATTTTTCCTACGCCCATTTTCTTCTTTACTCCAATCACGCCTCTCTTTTTTTTTCTTTTTTTTCTTTTTTTTCACCATCACTTCTCTCATCTCTCGCGTCAGTCCCCTTTTTATCCTTTTTTCCCTTCTCTCATTATTTTTCTTTCTTTTTCTCACTCGCTGTCTCTCTTTTTATCATTCTTTATGGTTTTTGTTTTTCCTTAAAATAAAAGAAAAATAATGAAAAAAACCAAGAAATAAAATGATTAGATCGAACCCAAAAGTAGGTTGCCCACGTATCATGTCGTACATGAATCAGATCTTGCGTAGTTCAGGAGGTGCATGCATAAATATCACAAAGTTGAAGATTTTTTTTTTGATGAAAAATAAACAAAAGAAAGAACAACGCAACGTCAGAACATTTCATAACAGAGACAACTAAAACAAACTTCGGATTTAAGACAACTTTAAAACTAAACAACGAAAGCCAAACAACACTCTAGACCCACAGGACAACATATGTATCTTTTCTAATAAAGACTCTAATGTTAAAACAAACTGGACACCGACTTAAAAAAGACACAACAAATACCATGACAAAACAAAGGACTCAAAAATAAAAGAGATGAAGTGCTTCTTTAAACTACTGCGCTGCGTGATGGCCCTGGCTGAGATGGACCTGTTTGTGGAGTTCTCGCTCTCCCATTCAAACTCTGTAACATATCCTACAATGTATCTTTGATGCTTAGGAAGAAACTCCTAGCACGTATTCCGGCCTCATGAGGAGCACACCTGAAAAAACTGTTTTGACATCCTTTCACAGTTATATGCAAACTTGATAACTGAACTCTCAGTTCCTCCACTTTGGCCCCGTACTTTCGTCCTGACAGTCATCAATTATACATTCTTCCTGTATTCTCCCTCTAAGTTGCGCTGGCAATGGTCTACTGACACCCCGAGGAATAAATTGTAGCCAAATTCCATATCTCGGAGTGTATCCTGGATTATCCAAACCTGCTTTGAGAGAATCTACGCCCATTTTCGTTGCATTAAGCCAGAATTGCTCATATCTGATTTTCCCTTTGGCTATATTCTTAAAATACTCGACATCCTTTTGAAGATCCATTATTGGTGGAATGTCTTGAAGTCTACCCAATTGACGCATTACCCTACTCGAACTGTAAGGTCTAGCGTATTTGAGCCCAATCAGAACAAGAAGAGGTTGCATGCAACATCCAGACAAGATTACCTTCGGATCGAGCCAACAATAAGTCCACAGAATATTGTCATGAGTTCTTGCTTCAAGAAATTCGACCCAAGCATTGACTCCTATAGGCAACGAGAACTTATCAAAGTGCATTCTTTGTTCGATGGCATTCACTCGCTCGTTTAAAAAATGATCAATCACATCCGGTTTGACCAAAGAAGGACTGTACAAATGTTCCATCATCCATAATTGTAGTATCAAATTGCTTCCTTTAAAAAATTGCAGCCCCCCTTTTACCTCAGTCAAAGCCTTATACAATTCCACCAAAATCATAGGTACGATAGTAACTCCATCCTTTTTCTTGAACAAAGCCATCTCTACTGATTGTAAACGAGTGTTGATATGCCTTTAATCTAACAGGAACACTAAAGTACCTAACAATGCCAAACAAAAAACCTCAAGACGCCGTTTCTCCCAATTCTTCTTGGTAGTACAAAATAAATCCCAAAAATAATCAAAACCATCTGGAGACCAGAATCTAGCAAAAAAATAATCTAAGGAAATCCAAGATTGTTTCAGGACCCTAGGTGATCATTAGCCTTCAAAGCACAAAGCTCGAGAAATCTCCTGCTAGAATGATTCCGAGCTAGGATTAACTTCTTACCGATATATGGCAAATGAAACAGACCGGATATTTCTGCCAAGGTAGGCGTTATTTCACAACTCTCAAACCTAAACACCAAGCTGTCTGAATCCCAGAAGGTCAATGCGGCCTCTATTAGATTTGGTCGGGGTGTGATATTCAAAAGCGATGTAAGATTGCCAAACAATTTTTCTATCTCATGCCTTTTAGAATAGTTGAGCATACCCTACCATTTGATTAACTTTTTGGGCACCTTGAAAACTATCAAGACTCTAGACCCTGTGGATGGCTCCATCCTGTAACAATACACAGAATTATGACTCACGATTTAATAAGGGCAAGAGAATTCCCGACCCTCGAGATTCTGACACAAAGAAGTGTCACATGACACAGGGACAAGCCAACCTATAACTCAAAATTGCTGAATGGAAACGCTAAGAAGACTCAACCTATCTAGCTATGACCACTAACAAATACTTGACTAAACAGAAAATGGACCTTAACTAAACTAGGACAACAATCGAACTTAAAAGATTACCGAACCCACCGAGGGTTGCCTATGTATCCCGCCCCGAGAAAGGAGAATCAGGTATGCGTAGTTCATCCAGATTGGACCATTAACGATTAAATGACAGACTGACCCTACCTTAAATGACACAAACAAAGACCGGTGAATAAAATCTTTCTGGGTTTTTAATTAGACACTTCAAATAAAACTAACACCAATAGCTATGAAGGGAAAAATTTGGTATTTTCATTATATAGAATGTATAAAACTACTATCATTTTTTGCATCTTCTTTTATACAAGTCTCCTATTAAACAAAAGATTTTTTTTGAAAATTTTAAATTATGCATGCTTGCTAAAGAGACAAAGAGACAAAAAATTTCTCTTTTTTTTTCGACATATGAGTGCAAAAGGTAAAAAAAAAAATCTTTTTGAATTTTGAAAAACAAAAGTCATAAAGAACTATAAAAACTACGACTCTGTTTTTCTTTTTGACTCACTCTCTTTCTTTTTCCTATCTTTTTTTTTTTTTGAAATGTTTTGTTTACACACCTTACTTCTAACACATGCTTTCCCGAAATCAGTCCATCGAATGACTATATTACCCTCAAAGATGCAACATTTAGCAGTAGTGATGCTTTAGAAGTGAATCTCCTATAAAGGGCCACGCGGGTCCTGCTAGGTATCAATATGATGCAAATAAGCATGACCTAAAGGCTGACCTACACTGGGTTCACTATCAAGGCTGTTCAAGGGAGCGTATGGTCGACAGTGGCTGCGACAGCTTTCCACCCACTCTATACGTCCGACGGTTCCCCCTCCTAAAATAAAGGTGACTCAACTAGAGTTCGGGTACACGACGTGCACTCCGAGACTTGTTACAGAAAGAATTGACTCGGGTTATGCAAATGATGCCAGATATAAAGCAATAACACGTAAAGAAAGACTATAATACATAGCACGTAGGCACACAACAATGATAAAGTAAACACAAAAGATAACACAAACAATGTTTATACACCCATAATGTCAAACTAAGCCGATACAACTCAAAAAAAAAATAAGCTCGAATTCTAAAAAGTCCCCAGCAAAGTCGCCAGAGATGTCACACCCCCTTTTTAACTCCAAAAAAGATTCGTTTTAAGTTCGAAAGGGTTTTCATTATTAAAGTGACAAAAATGAAGATTGATTAGAAAAAGGATTATTTATATTCTAAACTCAGAGTTGCCACTTGGCATAAATCGGGTGTGCCAAGTCACCCTTGGATATCCTTTTTCAAAACGATTTTAACTCTATAAAATTGATCCACGAATAGAGATTCCGACTAAGGAATTTTATTGACCGGGGGAAGGTGTTAGGCACTCCTCGATCCCGTGATTCGACCACGGTCGCTTGGTGGATCATATCGGCTAATTTAACACTACGAATGTATAAACCACATAAAGCACACAAAACAATCAAGCAAGCAAAACAAAACAAAAAAAAATCCAAAATTTAGTGTCTAGTCCAATTATACAGTCCGAAAATAAATAAAAATGTGAAAATAAGTCCTATCTAATCTATACTAATCCTAACTACGCTCCTTGGCTTTACTCGATGCCTTGGGCCTTGTTCTCGATCCGCCTTCGTCAACATAGTACGTCAGGGCATTCCCCGGTGAATAAATATAAACAGATACTTCGGGGCATTCCCCAGCCAAATAGTACAATTGATCCAAAAGTGATAAAACAAAAACCCTTCATCCCCTACTTCAACATTCAACGCATTCAATCAACACATCACTTCTAACTTTTACCTACCCGCACCTAACATTTTCCTATCCAACTCAAGCTAAAACATGGTACTACCATATTCGAGAGAATCAATAAGTATTTCCAATTAATTCAACCAACTAACCGAAATTAATCTGATTCCGCTTTATCAAGATCAATCCCTCCCCCAAATTATTATCTATTAAGCAATCACTTAATTCTCCATCAAACAGACGTTCAACTCAAACAATCAATCAACACCAACGAATACTTACGGTGATTCAAATGTATCGAAACCAAACTAGAACAAAGCTCGTGCACATTATTAATTCAACACATAAACATCAAGTGATGAAGATTAATCGAGAAATAGGATGAGAAATGGACCTTTCGAGATTGACTTTTGATGATAATATGAGTTAAAGAAATTCGCGCTCGAAGCCCCAAGTAGACAACCTCAACTCCAAGTTCACCAGTCGACTAAAACCAGCTCCAAAATATCGATACCCCCTAAACTATGAGTTGAACAGGAATCCAAAAACCCGCGGACAACCCAAACGAAGACCGCGTCGATACTACCAAGAGAGAACCATATAATTCCAGCGTGACTTTGCCGGAATCAAACCACGAACGAACAGAACGGCGATCCGAACGGGGACGAGACGCCGGAGCTCCGGTGAGCTCAACTAGCATCCGAGAAAAAGGGGAAAATGGGTCGGATCTCGACTAGTTTTTGGGTTGGATTGACATTTTTCAGGCGAATCTGGGCAGATTTGAGCTGGTATAGATGCGTTTCCAGCGAATATGTTGCCGGAACAATAACGAGATGAGATTCTCAGGTCCCTCTTCAATACCGTAACCCTCTTTTCAATCTACTCCATTTTTCTTTTGTTTCTGAATATTCCGTGAGTGTATGTGTGTGCGAGATTCATGTCTGGAGTGTTTCTGTGAGGTTTTTGTGCGTGAGATTTTCTGTGTATATTGGTGAATAAGAAGCGAAAATGGAGGTCTCCCTTGCTCCTCTGTGATGTGTGTCCAGGAAGAAGATGATGCCAGTGTGTATTTATATCTCCCTTTTCTTTTTGGTCTTTTTGTGACTTTATTCAAAAAAAAAAAAAAAAACGTTACAAAGGTGGGTTGGGAGGGGGCACGTGAACGGGTGAGGGGGTAGGGGTAGGGTAGGTGGTGATGTATTGTTTTTTTAATTGGAAGGGTAAGGGTTAGGTGTCTATTTTTGATTGGGTGGGTTGTTGGAATCTTTAAAATAAGAAAAAATTAGTTAGGTTTGTTAAATGGGATAAAAACAAAATAAAAATAAATAAATAGATGAATAAAAGATGAGGTGGTTATTTATTTTCTTGGGGAAAAATTGTAAAAATGGGATTAAATTGTGTGATATTGGAATAAGAAATATTATTGACGGCATAAAATTACGTGTCTACAAAAGACTTTTAAGGTTGTATTTCCAGTCTAACAGAACTAAAGGTCTCAAAAGTCTTAGGCTGAAGACTAGTATGTTTGTTTATATACTAAGTTTATAACAAGTTTCACATCCAAATATGTAATAGTGGTCAAGAGAAAATGGTGACAATGGCACATGGTTTTGCTTACTCTTGAAGTATTCAGACTAACAAATTTGTTGAAGAACAAAATTAGGCCCTCTTACAATAAAAACTACATACCGAGTGAGTTCCCACGCGTGAGGTCTGGAGAGGGTAGAGTATACACAGATCTTACCACTACCTCCGGTCTGGGGAGGGTAGAGTATACACAGATCTTACCACTACCTCATGGAGGTAGAGAGACTGTTCCGAACAAACCCTCGGCCCTAGAAAATTACGCCCTCTTATTCTCAAAAAGTTGTATTATCAATAGGTCACCTATCTACATGACAAAGAAGAGTGCAGAACATGGTTTCGTTTCTTAACCGCAATTGTTCATTTAATGGTCTCAAATTATTGGCATTGGTGAGAAGTACCAAGTAGGCCTTGTTGATATAAGAGAAGAAAGGAAGAAGCTTATCATTTATTATATCCAAAACAGCTTCATCCACAAATATTAGGCCCCATATCACCATGGCCAACAGACATCAGCACATGAATTTTCCTTTGGTTAGCAACAAAAACTTCATCTCCATATTGTATAAATAATCCATCTTTCATGAGTCTTTTCATCATCAAACACAAGCATTATAAATTCAGCTATCAAAGGTCTCTAAATTCCTTATTCACTTTCTTGTTTCCTATGGCAACGCTCAATACCAAGAAACTCATCAAAATGGCTAGGAGGTGGCAAAAGTTTGCGGCCATGCAGAGAAAGAGGATTTCACTTCCAAGAAATGGCAGCGATGCAGACAGTTACGGTACATCCTCATCCTCGAAAGTTGAAAAAGGCCATTTTGTAGTCTATACAGTCGATCAAGCACGCTTTGTCATTCCATTGGTTTACCTTGAAAACGAGATCATTAGGCAACTTTTAAACATATCGGAAGAAGAGTTTGGAGTACCGAGTGGTGGCCCTATTACATTACCATGTGATTCAACTTTCATGGATTACATCATTTCGCTAATCAAGAAAGGCATAGCCGCTGGAGATCTTCACAAAGCGTTGCTCCTCTCAATTCCTTCTTGTTGTTGTTCAACTTCTTCTTTAAACAAAGAATGGGGAAACCAACAGCTACTTGTCTATTAAGTTATACTAAGCATTTATTTTGTTCATCCTAGCTCAAAGTAGTTCTTAGTGTAAACAAATTGTAAAGTTCATCATACAACTTGAATATTATTTTATCAGAAAATTTACCATATTCATGGCTTTCCAATGCTCTTGTTTTCCAATGGAAGTGTATGAATTTATGAGAGAGATGACCACACTCGAGAGTTTTAGAGAAGTCTTGAACGAAAAATGTTTTGCCTAAATTCGTATACCAATTTAGTAAGAGAATTCTTGTTTGATCTATAAATCACTTTTTGTGTGGTCACCCTTAAAAGAAAAAGATGATTTTTCAAGAATTGATTAATGTTTTAAAAAGGCTCAAATATGAGCTTAAAGAGAGTTAGATGTTTAATCGAGAAGACATGGGTTTGAAAGGCTCATTACCCAAAATTGTGTTTTACCGATGCGGAATTGATTATGTCGTGAAATATGAATATTCATTGTATACTTGTCTCATGCTTTGGTATACTAGAGAGAATAGACTCTAATCGTTGCGGCAAACTTGAATTGGGGCTTGGCCGACGAGTTAAAACCGGACCCACATAACCCTTGGAGTATAGAGATGTCAGGTATACCATCTAGCTCAGAATTAACGAAAAGAGTTTAGTCTTTGTCATAAGTGATTATTTGAAGTCTTTATTTTTATCCATGTGATTTGACTTCTATATTGATGACTATTTTGTATCAAGCGTATTTTACTTTGGTTTTCGACATGCCAAGACATTCCACATATTGACCGTCCTCGAGCGGCTACATCGTCTCATGATGTAGGTTCAGAAGCTCTCTCTCGAGATCAGCGCATCATTATTCAACGGAAAACTTTGGTGTATCTTTCCACTGTTGTATTTTCGTCCTTGCTTGCATCTGTGGTATGTATGCATCTACGATTTCTCTTTTCTTTTCATAATCAATGTTCCTTCTTTCTGTTCATAGATTTTGTATTAAACTAAGAGGAGATTAAATGGTATTTTAGTGGTAGATGACAGTTATATAAGATCATTTGGTCCAAATTAAGTTATTGCATTCGACTGAACCCCTAACTCGATTTTGCAGGCATGTTGGTGATGACAGAAGTGAATGCTCAGACTTATGTATGTGAATGGCGCTCAGATACTAGAGATACTCCCTGTCCAGAAGAGGCACCACTTTGTGACAAATGATGCCGCAAAGAGATTGGCAGTACGTATGTTGGTTCAAGGTGTGAGGATGAAGGTCTAGGACAAACTACTTGTGTGTGCAACTACAATTCAAACACTCCATGTGCTTAGAACTTGTGTAATTTCTAATAATAAATAGCTTGATCAATGAGTGAGAAAGTGATGTTTTGATCTGAATTTTTCTTGTATTTGTAATTCCAACGCTAAAAATCGTCTCACTCTTTCCCTGCATTAAAAGTAAAATTACTAGTAAACGTACACAAATGTTGGAACTTTTCAAACTAAATATTTCAAGGCTTTCACTTTTAAATTAGGTTATGAGAAAACCTAACAATCTAATCTTGGATCAGTACCTTTCATCTATAAACACCACTTTGTTTATCACAAGTGTTTTACTTGATCGAAGAAAGTCTAGACGAAATGAAAGTTTTGACACTAAGAAGAAGAAGATCAATCAATAAACTTCGACAACAACTATGCTTAAGTACAAAGCGAGTTGGGATCAACTATATGAATCCTCAGTAGCCATGCTTATACATTTATAATCTTCTTAGGCCAACGTACATTGTACCAAAATAAAAGTAAAAGAATATTAAAGTTCTCTGTATCTTTGCTGGCGTTAGCGAACAGATTCTTGTTTATTAAGTCAAAATCAACATTCTTTTTGTACATGCAGGCTCAATATAGTTTTTAGAGAGCGCGGAAATTGAAGAGTACACAATTGTAAACTGCATCATACCGATTGAATATTATGTTAACAGAAAATTTGCCATATTCATGGCTTTAACTTTTCAATTTGGTACGACAAAACCTAACAATTTATTCATGGCTATGTTACTAAGTTTGCAAACATCGTCACTAGGGAATAGTTGGTATAGAGTTTACTTATGCATCCATGGTCAGAGGTAGATGCACAGTTTGAACTTGATAGTTTTCTTGTGTAATGACCCTTCAGGTCATTAGCCGTATTCTTGCTTATTTTGCCGATAGAGCTCCTCCATAGTCATCCCAAGTCATTAGTGACTTGCTAGAATTGATAGTTCGGTTACCTGACGGTTCGTTTGATTTTTAGAACCACTTTTATAATTGGAAGTCTTCGTCGATTCCAAATGGCCGCCAAACGAAATTTCAGAAAAATAATTTTGCATGCAAATCTCGACTGTGCCAACATCTATTTAAGATCAATTTTAGGATACATAGACCCTTAGTTCGGATTCCATAGCACCCGAGCTCATTTCGACCAATTATTCGAAAAGTCAAATATCAAAATATAGGGGTGTGGGACCCACAAGTAGTCTAAATGACCTCTTATGAAAAATTCGACTTCACCAATGCGTCCGGAATGTTGAATTTAGTGGGGTTACATTGTTCGTTTGCGAAAAACGGAATTTGATGAGTTCGGAAGGTCAAAAATAAATTTTGACCTTGCGAGCCCATCTAAAACCGTATAAAAAGGGGCTTTGGACAAATTTTGAGCATTCTTCACCTCTATTAAAACCCTAGCAGCCCTAAAAGAGTGGTGACTCAAAAATTGGTCTTGTGGGTTGATTGAAAACTTAAACAACTTGTGTAATCCATCTTTTTACTACAAATCCAAGGTAAGAATTCCTCTAATTTGATATTAATTTCATTATTTCTTGACTCAAAACCCTAAATCATTGTGGGTCAATTGTATCCCCAAAAATTAGGTGTTTGACTCAAATTTCTTGAGGGGTTTTAACTCCCTAAAGATAATTAGTCTATGGTTGGTCTTGGAAACTCCTTCCAAGGGTGAAACTTAATTGGGGTTTTGGTGTCTATTTGAAACCCATGGCACAATGATGCTATAATGGGTATTTTCATTCTTATTGTAATGCTTGCATTATATTGTTGATAGCATTGCTTGTGGAAGAGAAAGCTTCTCGGAAAGAAAAGGAAAGCTCGTTGGTTCGTGAGTTGCTTGGATTCAAGG
>NC_061122.1:2844055-2874431 GCF_002878395.1 Capsicum annuum | reverse complement strand
TAGTTGTCTAAGTAGACATGAATGGTATACTTCTCTATCCTTAGGAGTGTATTGACCTATATAAAATGCCTAGATAGGAGATGACCTTGGTGTTGGGTTGTCTTAGGAAGAATACTTGAAGAAGATTTCTATTATATGCTTAGTAAGGATTGATAAGCCCTTATAGTGTGACTTAGATTACCTAGCCTAAATCCGGGTAGAAGTTTCTCTTGTGGAAGTGACTTTACTATTAGTGGGAGTTAGAAGTGGGTCTTGACCCACCTTAAGCTTGAACTATGTAACTCCTTGGTAACCTAGCTACTTGATGAGCATCTAAATTATGTTATTGAGATTATAAGGGTTAAACCCGGTTGTCGGTTTATGAATAAGGTCGATGGTTGAAAAATGTGTATTCTTGATTGTTGTCTTATTACCGTGTTATGGATAGCCAAGGAAATATGGTAATTGTGTATGTCATCTAGATACTCATGCCTATGCTTCTACTCACATGTCATGATGATGACTAGTAATAAAGTGTGATGGTTTATGCATCTTACATCTCTATTACTCAATTATTGTGAACTTGTGTATGTTTATTGATTTGGGTCCATTTATGTGTGTATGTTGTTGTCTTGGAAAATATTGATACAATGATGATGCCCGGTAAATCCGGAGGAATTATTGATACTACAATGATGCCCGGTTAATTCGGAGGAATATGTGATATTATGATGATGCTCGGTTCGAGTCCGAAGAAATATGTGATATTATGATGATGCCCGGTGCGAGTCCGGAGGAATATGTGATATTATGATGATGCCCGGTTATATGTGATATTATGATGATGCCCGATTCAAGTCCAGAGGAATATGTGATATTATGATGATGCCCGGTTCGAGTCCGGAGGAATGTGTGATATTATGATGATGCCCGGTTCGAGTTCAGAGGAATGTGTGATATTATGATGATGCCCGGTTCGAGTCCAGAGGAATGTGTGATATTATGATGATGCCCGATTCGAGTCTGGAGGAATGTGTGATATTATGATGATGCCTGGTTCGAGTCCGGAGGAATGTGTGATATTATGATGATGCCCGGTTCGAGTCCGGAGGAATATGTGATATTATGATGATGCTCAATGAATTCGGCGGAATATGTTGATATTGTGATGATGCCCGGTGAATCCGGAAGAGGTAAGAACATTTTGATGCCATGTGGGACAAATTTACTTATATGCATTGATATTTGTAATGTTAGGCCGTGTGGGGCCAACCGCCTATGTTCTAGAATTATGAGGTCTCTATTGGTAAATTATTAATTGTTTCTTATTCCAAATCACTATATAAGAGGTGTGACCCTTTTTTATGCTAAACTAGCTACTAGAGGAAATTTATGCCTAATATTGAGTTAAGGCTTAGTGTTATATGTAAATTTGCATAAAAATTCAAGGGCTAACCTAATATAATACTTGACTTGAATAAGAGGTTATATTATGAAATATTGCCTAGTAAGGTGGCTTATGTTATAATTAGCTACTTCTAAAATATGTGATTATTATTTGGAACCTAGAAGCCTAGTAAATTAGTTGGTGGACTTTACTCGATTAAAATATGGAAATTAGTCCTTAAGGTTGTGACATGCTTGGTGATGATAGATCTAGTATTGTGTGATGGATAGTTAAATTATCTCCTAATATGTGAAATTGAGATGCCTTAATTGATAACTCATGTCATGATGATGCTAACTAAAAAATGGCCTTATGATAGTTGAATAACCTACACTATGGGTGGCTTGTAGTTTTTTCCCCAATTTGATGACTAGTGATTTTAAGACTGGTAATCTTTTGACTTTTGAAAAAAATAAGGTTAATTAGTATGGACCTTGCGGTATTTATCGATGAATTATAGAACTAATGATTGCATGCTATGCTATGACAATGTTGCTTTCTTTATGTTGAATTATGGTATGGGTACTTGGAAGTGAATTTCGGTAATGAGTCATGGCGGGTTTGTGCTACCCGCGGTTTTTGATAAATTGATGGAGTAGTTGTGCTTTATGGTATTATTGGTTGTATTCTTTTGTGTACTCTCTGGTGGTATGGGACGCCATGATGAGTTCTTTGTTTTGCTATCTTTCATGTACTTCCCGGTGGTATGGGATGTCGTGGTAAGTTCTTGTGTGTATGTTCTAAAGATTATTGATGATGATTATGGAAAGTAGATGTTTTGCTATTGTGTATATGGTTGTATGCTTTCGAAATAATACTCAGCTGTTATGGTGATTATGGAGTATATTGAAATAGTATGTCATGTTATTGCTTTAATAGTATAGATGTTGTTACAGTGGTATCAAAGTAGATTCAGGTACGATCCTATCCCTTGACTTTAAGATCATTGTCTTTCTTTATATCGTCTTTACATTATATTTGAGCTCAGTTGGCCGATGATGCCTACTGAGTACCAGTGTTTTGGTACTCATACTACACTTCTGTACCTTTTTGGTGCAGGCCTAGGTACAGAGTTGACTATTCGGAGACAGGGTGAGCTCTTGGGGATCGAGTTGCCCTCTATCCCTTCTATCCTTATTTGTCTTTTGCTTTCGTGACATTTGTAGGAGATTGTTTAAGGCATTTTAGATTCCGAGATTGTAAAGTCCTCTTATCAAGTTTAGAAGCTCTTGTATTAATACTATCAGGTCGTGGGATTTGTGTTTGAATATCGATTGTCCTTAGTTGTGAAATGTTGTTGTTATATGTTGTGTTCACATCTAGGGTCCAAGTTGGACGTTCTTACCAAGGTAACCCATTGCAATAGCTCCGGATTATGGTATCGTCTTACCTACCGGTGGGATGTGGTAGGTGCCATCATGACTCGGAAATTGGGTCATGACATCTTGATGGTCCAAATATAGAATAACGATTTACTCTACGATTGTAAAAGCCAGAAGCTATACATTTTTAGGTGCAACACTACTAGAGAGAGGATATGCAATCAATATTGCCAAAATTATAAAAAATAAACAGTTTGGAGGCAAGAATATGAAACTTTTAATGAATAATTAGATGTTATAATTCTGTACACTTGTTATCATGTATCCATTACGAAATTCATCACAGTTAGTTCAACAAACTAACAGTTGCGGATTCTTTTGTTCTTGAAGGTATAAAGTTGATGAACATCGGCTGGAACCGACTGATACGAGCAAAGCATTCTGAAGATCTGCGGCTACACCTTTTTCGATGAGTGATATGATATAATGCATGACCAGTGCATCACAGGGTAATGTAATAGGACCATCACTTGGAAGTCCAAACTCTTCTTCAGACATGTGCAACAACTGTCTGATTATCTCGTGTTGGAGATAAGCCAACGGAACCACAAATCGCTTTTGATCATTTGTATATACCACAAATTTCCCTTTGCCAACTATAGAAGATCTGCTACAACTCTCCGCATTGTTGTAATAGGACCTTGGAAAAGAAATTCTCTTCCTTTGCTTGGCTGCGAACTTTTGCCATTTTCTTGCCATCTTGATGAGTTTCTTGGCACTTATCATATTAATTTCTTTGGCGTATAGGAAAGAAAAAAATTGATGATATTTCAAAAGATTTGATTTAGTGCTTTCTTGTTTGATGATCAAAATGGCTTATGGAAGTAGTTTATTTATAACTGAGGCTAGTTGTCAACTTGAGTTAGGTATGTAAGGCAAAATCATGTGCTGCTGTTTAATATGGGACCTATTGAATTGTGGATATGGCTGGTTGTCTAAGTTTAAACAAAGAAGTTTATGTGTTTATTCAATTCTCTGTCACCATATCTTTAAATCAAGTGGTCCACGACGAGTTCATCGATTTTATCCATTCATGTGGCTCTTAAATT
Source organism: Capsicum annuum (assembly GCF_002878395.1). NCBI lineage: Eukaryota > Viridiplantae > Streptophyta > Magnoliopsida > Solanales > Solanaceae > Capsicum > Capsicum annuum. Next base: position 2,870,574 of record NC_061122.1, on the reverse strand, counting down.
ATAAGGGTGTTTTCTGCTCCAAATCATGAGAAGCAGAGGGACCTTGGTGTTGTTCTTCAACGTAACTATGGCTTGAATACTTTGACAATAATAGGGGTAGGCAAAACCATGTGAAACTTCATGTGTTGTTGTCTCTCAGATTTCTCTTCACCAAAAATTTGGTGAAACAATAAGAAGAGAGAGTCTTGGTTCATTATAGTCATTTATTTATTTCTCTTTTCTATCGTGACAACTCTGTTCCCCCACCTTTTAGTGTTCTCGGGCCCTACTATGTATAAAATTAGAGTACACTTCCTTCCACTTCCGAAGGATGGAATCAACTAATCAACGGAGATAGGTCATCAAACACTCAGCGGACTTGGGCCATTTGCAATTTTAATCGCCATCGTTTTAGTCAATACTGGCCAATGTATGTAACTACATAAAGAAATGAAGCCAGGCAAATAGAAAAAGTATCAGACTTTAAAATACCGATAGTTGAAGGGATTCTCTTTAGATATTTGAATTTAGCTTCTATAGTTCTCTAAGGATGTCACAGCCCAAGACCTTGACATGTATTGTCCTCTTTGACCCAATAAACTCATGGATTTTTCTCGACCCAAGTCCATGACACGTATTTTTTGCTCTGACCCAATATAACATACGATGTTGTCCCTTGGGCTAAAGTGCGTGTACCATGTGAATTTGGTTTATACCTTATAAAGCTCACTATTTTCTTCTCCCATTCTGATGTGGGATTCACCTAAGCGAGAGTCACTAATTAGTCCAAAAAAACAAGTGAGATAATGCCATATTGATCTTCTGTAGTAATTGAGAAAGTATGAAATTTAACTGCGGAAAGTCTGAAAGAGGAACGCTATATGATTTCCCTTGATTTGAACTCTTTACAATTAATTTTCATGTCATTTAGACTTGTGTTGGCGTGAATCATATAACTATAAATTTTGATGGATAAAGTTAATTTCCTGATATAAGATAATAATGCTAATTCTAGATGAAAAATGGAAGCTATCGGTCTGGTTAATTTCAAGATTTCTATTCCAATCTATAATAATACAAGCTTTCAGTTGGCTCCTTTTCACTTGCTATACAATCTATTTTGAGCTAACGTTACAAAAACATGATGTTATGACTCAATAAACAAGAATCTGTTGGTTTCCACTTTCTTGATGACAAGAAGAAGTTGAAAAGCAACACGCTGGAATTACTAGGAGCAACGCTTTGTGAAGATCTCCGGAAGCTACACCTTTCTTGATTAGTGAAATGATGTAGTCCATGAAGGCTGAATCGCATGGTAATGTAATAGGGCCACCACTCGGTAGTCCAAACTCTTCTTCGGACATGCTTAAAAGTTGCCTAACAACCTCATTTCAAGGTAAGTCAAGGGAAATGCATAACGCCTTTGATCAATCGTATAGACTACAAAATGACCTTTTTCAACTATAGAAGATGAAGATGCACTGCAACCGTCGGCATTACTTCCATTTCTTGGAAATGAAATCCTCTTCCTCTGCTTGGCTGCAAGCTTCTGCCATCTCCTGGCCATCTTGATGAGTTTCTTAGCGCTGAGAATTGCCATTTTTACTTGGAAATTGGAATCAAGAAAATCGTCTAGAAATTTAGAACAATTGATGGCTGAGTAGATAATGCTTGTAGTTGATGGTGAAAAATGATCATAGAAAGGAGGTTATTTATATAAAAGGTTGTAGACAGGCTTTGGTTGGAGCTGAAGTTTTTGTCACTAACCACCGAGGGCAAAGCCATGTGCCGATGCTTGTTGGCTATGCTTATATGGGGCCTTAAGTTTGTGGATGGAAGGATAGAGGACTATAAGTTGTCTAGTTTTAATCATAGAGGTTGATGCATTTGTTCAATTCTCTGTCACCATATCTTCTAATCAAGTGGTCCAGGACTAATTCATCAATAAATGGCCTGATATTTTGACAATACTAATGGAGTAGGCAAAACCATGTGAAACTTCATGTGTTGTTGTCTCTCACTTGTTGGGTATGAAACTTGCCATTAACTTATATATACTTGGACACGAAGGATTTGAGCAAAACACAAGTATCTAGACGTTAAAAATACTTCCATTTTCTGTGCAGTTCTCCAAATTCTTGTTCTTTCTTTTCTTTCACCATTTAGAGTTCACCAAATATACCTTGCGATAATGGGAATCCTAAGGAGGTCTTCAACATCTGGAGGTGTTCCAAAAGGTCACTGTGCAGTATATGTAGGAGAGAGTCAAAAGAAGAGATTTGTCGTGCCAGTATCATACTTGAACCAACCTTCATTTCAAGACTTGTTAGCTCAAGCTGAAGAAGAGTTTGGCTTTGATCATCCAATGGGAGGTCTTACAATACATTGCAAAGAGGATGTGTTCATTGATCTCACTTCCCGCTTGAGAAGATTATAATAAATAGGACCATGGCGCAAATTCTTCTGCCTGTGAAATTTTGTAAAGCAGTAGGATTAGAAATGAGAAAGATGAGATATAGTAGATAGGTCACCTCCATATGAGTTGGACTTGACAAAGAAATAAAACAATTCCTTGCTTTTTCTTAACCATTTTGTATAGAAGAAGTAGACAAGGATTTTCTGCTAGTAAAGATATAGCAAATTTTTTCTAGTCACTTGATTAGAAGAGTCAAACCTTTTATCCTTTCATGTTTCCTCATTCAGCAGATATTTTGCCCGACTACGCTGCTGGCTTTATTGACACCGGCAATTAATTACAACGATCACTACTTACTGCTCTTGGACCCTTCTTTGTGTGGCTGTATGTTAGAATTCCTAATTCTACAAGCTCCAAATCTCCAGATACATAGTAAATCGGAACGTGCTTCTGCGCAGGTAAACTCCATATCGCGTCTAATAGAAGCAACAAAGAGCTTTGAAATCACATGACTGTGAGTTCAGCTTAGTTTATTCACCTGAATATCCGAGTCATAAACTAATTGAAATCTATGCTTGTAAATATCTTGATATATTTGTGACTGTTGCGAGTCTATTGGAAACAACCTCTCTACCTCCGACGTAGAGATAATGTCTGCGTACACTCAACCCTCTCTACCCTCCCCACACCCCACTGTGTGGGGTTATACTGAGTATGTTGTTGTTGTATTTGTGATCATGGACTGAGGAAAAACTTGTATCATTCATTTGTACGTTTCGATATGAATACCATATTACCAGAAACAAGAATCAGAACCGTGGTCCGATTAATGTGCCATAAGAGTAACTGTTGATCTTTACTATTACATTCCAAATGGTTGTTGTAAGTTTGTTACAAGTAAAAGAAAAACAAGATTTATGTGGAAACCCTTGCGGGGAAAAACCACGGGAAAGGGAAGAGGAATTTCACTATGAAAGGAGAGGACTACAATGTGGAGAATGACGTAATTTCTGAATGTCCAAAACTGGCCCACTAATTGCACTTATATATTATGTACGTACAAATAAGTCCAAGGCCCAAAAACATAAATAAGTCCTAGGCCCAAAAACTGATCCCTACGCTACCACCGCCCACCCCATTGAAAATCACAAACATGGGTCGCACCGCGAAACTTTCAAGGGCCGGACCAACAAAATTCGGGTGACAACTCTTAACATTTTTCAATCTAAGATTGATCGAGTATGAAATTTTACCGCCATGAAAATCCGAAAGAGGAACACTTTATGGTCTCACTTAATTTAAACTCTTTACAGTTTGTTCTCATGTCATTAGACTCCCCGGAGGGGGGGATTCATATGTCTGTAGGTTGCAATCGACAAAGTTGATTGCCTTCAATAAATAATTGTGCTATTCCAAGATGATAATGTTAAAATTTCTCAATCTCTAAATTGGAAAGTGAAAGCTATAGATCGGGTTAATTTCTAGATAAAGCTCTATTCCTTCTGTACTAATACAAGCCTTCAGTTTCCTATTTCTCAACTGCTATACATTCTATTTTGTGCTATCAATTACATACAGGATGTCATGAGTCAATAAACCAGAAGCTGTTGGTTTCCACTTTCTTGGTGCAAATAAGAAGATGAAGTACAGCAACATGAAGGAATTGAGAGGAGCAATGCTCTGTGTAGATCTCCATCAGCTACACCTTTCTTGATTAGCGAAATGATGTAGTCCATGAAGGCTGAATCACAGGACAATGTAATTGGGCCACCACTCGGCAGTCCAAACTCTTCTTCAGATATGTTTAAAAGTTGCACAATGGCATCATTTTCAAGGTATGCCAGGGGAAACACATATCGCCTTTGATCAATTGTATAGACTACAAAATGGCCTTTTTCAACTGTATTGAATGAGGATGTACTGCAAGCGTCTTCATTACTGCCATTTCTTGGAAATGAAATCCTCCTCCTCTGCATGGCTGCAAACTTCTTCCATCTCCTGGCCATCTTGATGAGTTTCTTAGGGCTGAGCATTGCCATTTTTCTTGGAAGATTGGAAACAAGAAAGGAAACTAGAAATTTAGAACAATATGGTGTCTGAATCGATAATGCTTGTAGTTGACGATGAAAAAGGATCATAGAAAGGGGGGTTATTTATATAAAAGGCAGTAGACAGGCTTTCGGTTGGAGCTTAAGCTTTTGTCACTAACCACCGAGGGCAAAGCCATGTGCCTATTTGTTGGCTATGTTTATGGGGTCTTAAGTTATCTAGCTTTAATAGAAGAGGTTGATGCATTTATTCAATTCTCTGTCACCATTTCTTTAAACCAAGTGGTCCAGGACTAAGTCATCAATTTCATCTATTATTGTGGCTCTTATTTTTAAAGGCGTCTTCTGTTCCAAATCATGAGAAGCAATGGGGTCTAGTGTTGTTCAACAAATTTATGGCCTAAATATTTTGACAATAATAATGGAGTAGGCAAAACCATGTGAAACTTCATGTGTTGTTGCCTCTCAAATTTCTCTTCACGAAAAGACATTTATGTGTGAAACTTGCCGTTAGCTTATAATTACTAATACACAAAGTATTTAACCAGAACACAAGTGTCTAGACATTCAAGAAAATTTTTGTGGTCTGTGTAATTCGCAAGGTTCGTATTCTTTCTTTTCCTTTGTAGTTTAGAGTGACAAATATTCCTTGAGACAATGGGTATCAAAGTGACTCCATTTGTTCAGGCTGATCGGTTCTTAAGGAGGCCTTCAACATCCGGAGGTGTTCCAAAAGGACATTTTTCAGTATATGTAGGAGAGAGCCAGAAGAAGAGATTTGTCGGGCCAGTATCATACTCGAGCCAGCCTTTATTTCAAGTCTTGTTAGCTAAAGACGAGGAGGAGTTCGGATTTGATCATTCAATGGGTGGTCTTACAATACACTGCAGAGAGGATGTGTTTTTTGATCTTACTTCCCGTTCGAGGAGACAAAAAATTTTCAACAAGTGTCGTAAATAGTAGGATAGTTCACTGTATAGTTCAGAACACAAGAATAGAAAACGTTCTACTTCTGATTAATCTCCGTTTTGTTAATATTTGCTTAAAGAATTCATCTTGTGGTGCTGAACAAAGTAGTTACACACATATGATGCAAACTAGAAGATCCAAGAGAGTATCATTTAGTGGAACAAGAATGGCCTTTGTGATAAGTAACAACTAGTAATGTACCCGCGCGATGCGCGGACAAAAAGAAATTAATCATTAAAAGTATTATGCGTTGATAAAATAAGAACAAAAACATCTAACGATTAAATAAAGATAAAGAACTTCAAGTTGCCTTAGTAAAAGCCTTTTGATATTCCTATGTATTTAACTCAAAATTTTAGTAAATGTCATATGATCATACTGGAAATAAACCTAAAGGCATAGGGTAAGACATAGTAAATAAATGTGAAGGCATAAATGTTCCTTAAGACCACTAAGTTTTCATCAAGAAACTCACAGAAAGCTTTCTCAGAATACTCCTTTGCAACAGTTTGAACATAGTTAAACCTTGTTCCTCACTTGTTTTTCTTCAGGCTTTTCCCCTGTCTTTCATCTGCTATGCAAGATAGGCTTGATTTCATTACTCTAACTTAGTCTTGTTCACAGGAATCTTAGCATGTTCATTAAAACTGGATTTTATATATGTGAATATATAGTCACAGTAGAGAGAAAGATTACCAATCAAATCCAGTGGGAAAAGGACATTAGGGAGATGCCTACTTGGGATTTGATTTGTGTCTTTTTAAGTCGAGAAGTGAAAATTAAAAACTAATTTGATATAAGTTGATTTTTTGAAAACTCAATTATACACAACTTGTTAAAGAAGCAAACTTTACCAACCATGCAATCTCCATATTTGCTTCCTTGATCTGTCATGTCAACTACTAATTTGATAGAGAATCAGTTTTATTAGCTAAAAACAGTAGAGAAAGAAAATTTCAATGCCATTTGAATGGACAAACACAAATCTAATTAATCAAATAGAACAAACCAAAAATAATTGGGCAACTTACCTAGAAAAATTGGAGGTTGAAAAGCTGTTGGAAAAGGATTTGCAACCCTGTTGAAAGAAAATCAAAGCAAGAAACAGAGCGACAGGCAAACCCAAAGTACTTATGACGTTTATAAATAGAGTAGAGAAGGCACCTCAATTATCAACCGCAACAAATCAACACAACCACATCTTTAAAAAGATAGTTGTCCAAACCACTCATCAATAAGTACAAAAATTAGGAGAATACCCATAACAATAAGCCAACAGGAAAAAAAAAACAGACAAAAAGAAAAAAAAATAATAAACGAAACAATGGTCAAAAATATATTTCAATTGAAGTCCGAAAAATAAATCTTCAATCAGTATATCATCTAAAATATTTCAAAATAAGTGATTTATACCAATAACAATATTTCATCCCAATGCAATGAGGAGTAAACCATCCTATATGATACACCCATCCATTGAGAATTTTTATTTTTATTTTATTTAAAAAAATACAAATATCATATGAGAAGATAAATAAACTACTTGGCATAGCAGACATGATCATTCATGAAAAAATAGTCGATAAATTGGAATAGATGAGTTCAAAATTTGCCATATAAGTCATTTCATCGGTTCATCTTCATCATCAACCTTCCGCAGTAAGTAAGGTCCCTTAAAATCGCTCAAGTTTCACCAAGAAGTGGAAAGCTTTCTTAAGATACTCCTCAATAGCAATTTGAACATACTTAATCCTTATCTCTCAATTATTTCCCTCATGATTTTCCTCTCTATTTCCCCTACACTGCATGACAGGCTTGAATTGTTTGTTTTTTTTTGTAAAAATCAAATGCAATGTGAACTGCATGAATTTTGAAGTAGTTAAGCATTTACCACTTATCAGATATTCCTATATGATTAGGCAAAAAATGCTTTGAATTGCAGGTTGTGGATTTTTAGTAGATGATTGTCATAAGTAAGCTTACAGGGCAAATCGAGAATAGTCAATAGTTTACATTTTCCATTGAAAGAATGAATGATGTCATACCGAAATCAAGTGAAAGATTTATAAATATCACCTTTTGTACACTATCTATTATATGTTGAACAAAGATATCAATTTTAATATCTACAGCAGCAACCATTCTTTGAAATCAAGATGATAATTGAAAAGTGATAGAGGATTGGCTTTAGCTAAAGGGTCAGTTTCATCATCTCCTTTAGCGCATCATTTCAACCCATTTTAATGCCAGAGAATATTTGCATACCTGTTATTGTTCTTCTTCCACTTTCTTTAAGAGTTTATCAATTGTATGAAGCTGAAACCTGGGATACATGAAAAAAAAAGAGAGAGAATGTAAGGTCAGAGAAACTATATAAGATGTCAATAGAATTGATATGTTCTCGTGAAAAAACTATTGTGTCCGTGATAACTTCGAGAACATATTTAACAGATTGACAGTAAAAATGTGATATGTGATAGACCGCACCGAAATTTTGGGATATGTGATAAGATGCACGTAAAAGTTGAACGCCGTTTCAATATAGGACAAATATTCCATCTGTCACATTACCGGTAGCATTTGCAGGTAGTGATGGTGGCATTAATGCAATCTAGCCACATATACTGAACCGTCAATACAAAAGTTGAATATTGACTCAAATGCCCTAAGCAAGAATAGAGTTCACTTAACATACTTTAGGTCAAGTGTGCCAATTTACCTGCAAAAATGCATTATAAAGGTGTTGTGAATGCCCTTATTGACATGTCATCAATAGTTCAATAACTTTTTAAATCAGTTACAAATTTAGTATTTTTGGTTAATGATATAATGCACACACATGACAATTTCACTGTCATATGGAATCAAGGAAGAAAATGTTATATTTTGTTATTAAAATATCATTTTTCTCTCATTCACAATGCCTGCATTACAATATAAATCTGTGAAAACAGTACAATGACTTTTGCTATTTATTCAGACTGTTTGGCCATGTGAGATGAAATCATAATTGAAATAACTTGATGATTGAATATGAACATCGTACATATGTCTATCAAAAAAAATCTTACAACACACAACAATTACTGTAATTAACACGCAAAAGATAGTGTTTGATATCAGGGTCAAAGTAGGATACTAACCTTACCTGCCGATGGTAAATCAACCAAGAAAAATAATGTAATTGCCATATACACATTAGCATGCCAACCAATTGTGCTTCAAAAGTATAGACAAATCGAGAAATCTCTTAGAAAGAATTATACCCAATTCATAATTAAAAACTAATTCGCAGATCGAGACGCATTAAGAATTTATTTTGTAAATCAAAAAAAAATTCATAGTAGGGTTCTTTAAAAATTAATACACTTTTATAGAATCATAGATGGAGAAAGCTTACAAATCAAATCGGCTAAAAATTGGAGATCACCGGTGTATTGGTAATAGAAGCAAATTGAATACTACTGCAGAATTTCAATAATATACATATTAATCGCTTGGCTAATTGAACTGATGGAGTATAAAATTTTATATACGTGGATTATCCCATTTGATTTTAACTGATGTGCCAAAATTAAGTTAAAGGATAATGCTAATCACAAAACAAAACAGTTTTCAATTCAAATTGTGAAAAGTAATGTGAGAAGTTGCAAAATCTTAATGACATTAGATAGAACTCTTTTTTTTTTTTTAATAAAAAAGGGTAAAAGAACCTGCAAGAAAAAATACTTTTTATAGGAATCAGTAATTAAAATTACAAAATTACATAGTTTGAATATTATAAAGTCTTTTCATCTACTTCAATATATTGTAATAAGAATATTTTACTTTCAATTCCAACGTGCAAAGTATTAGGATGTGGATGAGGATAATGATTAAAAAATAATATATTTTAAATAATTTTAAAAGGAAACATTAGAAATAATTTTTTTTCTAAAGCAAGATAATTATGAAACATTATTTTTAGAAATGAGTTATTAGTGAATAGTTAATTAGTTATTAATATACATGTGGCTTTTTTGATCATGGCACATGGCTTAATGAGGAGGCTTTATCCTCTCCTTTTAATAATAGATAGATATAGATATAGATTAATTAGGTAGCAAAATAACTTTGCTGTGATAATATAATCTTACTTTTTTGACTTAATTATTTTGGAATAAACAAATGTACATATGGCTATATCCTAGTGGACCTTGGGATGCACAGGTCCATAGGTGCAATAATATGACACAGGAGTGGTCAAAATATTTACAACCTCTTGGAGTCAACGCGGACTTAGTGAAAGCGTAAAACAATGGATGCAAAGAATCCCTACGTGTAGTTAGGATTAAAATTTAGCTGGTACAGTTAACGTTACATCTGGTGTTGCGGTAAACTCTAGATTTTATAGAACGTACTAGCTATAGACAACTCTGAATTTGACTTATAAGACTAAAACTTTCACTATTGGAATAAACAGACAGATTCATACAATTGAGGCTAAGCGTTTGTGTTTGAGGCATATTTGATTGATTGATATCCTCCGTATCATCAAGACTTTCTTAGATCAAAGAGGTTCTAAGAAAAGTAAAAGGTTTAATATAATTTTCTGAAAAAATAGTATTAAGCTGAATGATTTTCTTTACAATTGTGTACTCTAAATACTATTTTGAGCTAACAAGTAATGAAAAAATGTTGATTATGACTCAACAAACAAGAAGCTGTTGGTTTCCACTTTCTTGATGCAAAGAGAAAGTTGAACAACAACATGAAGGAATTGAGAGGATCAATGCTTTGTGAAGATCTCCTGCAGCTACGCCTTTTTGTATTAGCGAAATGATGTAGTCCATGAAGGCGGCATCACAGGGTAATGTAATAGGGAAACCACTCGGTAGTCCAAACTCTTCTTCCGACATGCTTAAAAGTTGCATAACGACCTCATTTTGAAGGTAAGTCAAGGGAAACACGCAGCGCCTTTGATCAATTGTATAGACTACAAAATGGCCTTTTTCAACTATAGAGGATGAGGATATACTGCAACCTTCGGCTTTACTTCCATTTCTCGGAAATGAAATCCTCTTCCTCTGCTTGGCTGCAAACTTCTGCCATCTCCTGGCCATCTTGATGAGTTTTTTAGCACTGAGAATTGCCATTTTTACTAGGATGATTGGACACAAGAAAGAAATCTAGAAATTCAGAACAATATGGTGTCTAAATAGGCAATGCTTGTAGTTGATGATGAAAAAGGATCATAGAAGGGGGGTTATTTATATAAAAGGATATAGACAGGCTTTGGGTTGGGACTGATGTTTTTGTCTCTAACCACCGGAGGCAAATCCATGTGCCGATGCTTGTTGGCCATGTGATATGGGGCCTTAAATAATTCAAAACCATTAAACGAACAATTGCTGGTGAGAAGCAAGACCATGTTCTTCACCCTTCATTTTCATGTTGATATGGGACATCTGAATATCACCTTGGCGATTCTGTGTCACCATATTTTCAAACCAGATGGTCCGCGGCAAAATCCTCATCTGCATCCATTCTTGTGAATTTTATTCAAATTGTGTCTTTGTTATAAATCATGAGAGTGAGAGGGGCCTGAATACTTCGGAGAGTAAGCAAAACCATGTGAAACTTCATGTGCAATTGTCTCTCGCCAAATATTTGGATATGAACTTATCGTTAACTTGTGTGTATATATTATACACACATACTAGATCCAGACTTGCAACAAAATTCACTTGCTGTGTATTTCTAAAAATCCTTCACCCTTTCTTTAGGTCATCATATAAATTTTAAAGTTACAAAGTATCTCACTATGGGTATCAAAATGACTCCCGTTATTCAAGCTACTAGAATCTTGAGGATGTTTTCGAATTCCGGAGGTGTTCCCAACGGTCATTGTTCAGTATATGTAGGAGAGACCCAGAAGAAGAGATTCGTCGTGCCAGTTCCATACTTGAGCCAGCCTCTATTTCAAGACTTATTAGCTAAAGCCGAGGAGGAGTTCGGATTTGATCATCAGATGGGTGGACTTACAATACCTTGCAAAGAGGATGTATTTGTTGATCTTACTTCCCGGTTGAGGAGCTCGTGAGTAGGATCATAGCGAAAAAAACTTCAACAAATTTTGTAAAATAGTAGGAAAGTTCACTGTATTGTTCAGAAACACAAGAATAGACAACGTTCTACTTCTGATTAATCTCCGTTTTGTTAATATTTGCTTAAAGAATTCCTTTATTATTCAGAAATTTTCTTCTGAACAAAGTAGTTACATACCTGCATGCAACAGATTCATCTTGTGGTGCAAACTAGCAGATCCAAGAGAGTATCATTTAGCGGAAATAAGAATGACCTTTGTGATAACAAATGAGAAATTACCTAGTTAGCTAATTTTTCTGTGATAATATAGGCTACTTTTTTGACTTGATTTTTGTTGGAATTTATTTTGGAAGAAACAAATGTACATATAGTGCATAGAGGAAAAAAATGAGGGAAGCTGGTCTGGATCGAGCTGGTCATATCCTAGTGGACCTTCGAATGCACAGGTTCGTAGGTGCAATAATATGATTCTGGAAGGTGCTAAGAAGGAACGAGTTAGACCAAATATGACATAGAGTACTCAAAACATTAACAACCTCTTGGAGCCAATGCGGACTTAATTGAGAACATAAAACGATGGATGCAAAAGTTTAGCTGGTACAGTTAAAACTACATCTGGTGTTTGTCAACTGCCTTCCTATTAGCTAAAGATGTTGAGGTTAAAGCTATCCTTTATAGAATATACTAGTTTTAGAAAGCTCCAAATTTAACTTAAAAGACAAAATTTTCTCTATGGAATGAACAGACTGTTTAGGACATAATTGAGGCTAAATAGTTTATGTTTGAGACGTAGTTGATTGATTGATCTCCTTCGTACCTTCGAGAGTTTCTTAGATCAAAGTGAAACTCTTGTGCTAAACAAAGTGGTGTTTATACATTAAACATGACAATCCAAGAGTAGATTGTTTGGTCTTCTAATAACCAAATGTAAAAGTGAAAGCCGTGGATATGGTAAATCATCTGGTAAAATAATATTCAATCTGTATAATGTGATGTACAACTCTTGTTCTATTCAGCATCTGCCCTATCTAAAAACTATTTTGAGCTAACATGTAATGAAACAATGTTGATTATGACTCAATAAACAAAGAGCTGTTGGTTTCCACTTTCTTGATGCAACGAGAAAGTTGAACAACAACATGAAGGAATTGAGAGGATCAATGCTTTGTGAAGATCTCCAGCAGCTACGCCTTTCTTGATTAGTGAAACGATGTAGTCCATGAAGGCGGAATCACAAGGTAATGTAATAGGACCACCACTCGGAAGTCCAAACTCTTCTTCGGACATGTTCAAGAGTTGCATAATGACCTCATTTTCAAGATATGCCAATGGAATGACAAAGTGACCTCATTTTCAAGATGTGCCAATGGAATGACAAAGTGTGCTTGATCGACTGTATATACTACAAAATGTCCTTTTTCAACTATAGACGATGAGGATGTACTACAACTGTCTGCATCACCGCCATTTCTTGAAAATGAAATCCTTTTCCTCTGCATGGCTGCAAACTTCTGCCATCTCCTAGCCATTTAGATGAGTTTCTTGGTACTGATCATTGCCATTTTTCTTTTTGTGGAAGATTGGAAATAAGAAATTTAGAGACCTTTGATGTTCGAATTGATAATATTTGTGTTTGACGATGAAAAGTCTCGTGAAAGAGGGATTATTTAAACAAGTAGCTGCTGGTGAGTTTGTTAGGCAAAGCCATGTGCTGATGCCTGTTGGGAGTGTTGATATGAGACCTAAAATTTGTGGATGAAGCTAAGTTTGAAAATAATAGATGATAAGTTTATTCCATTCTCTTTGATCAACAACCGCGTAGGCCTACTAGTTGTCTCATCGCTCGTACTTGGTATTTCTCACCATTGTCAATAATTTGAGACCATTAAATGAACAATTGCTGGTAAGAAGCAAAACCATGTCCACAAATTTATTGTCTGAATACTTGATAATACCACAGAGTAAGCAAAACCATGTGAAGCTTCATGTGCCATTGTCCCTCACCTATGGCCACCAATTTCTCTTCACCATTAGATTTGGATATGAAACTGTTATGAATCGGACAGAATAAAGAAAACCACAAGCAGAAAAAAAACAAGAACACAAAATTTACGTGGAAGCCCTTGCGGGAAAAACCACGGGCAGAGCCAGAGGAATTTCACTATGAATGGAGAGAAGTACAATGTGGAGCACGACATAATTTCCGAATTGTCCAAAACCGACCCCATTGAAAATCACAAACATGGGTCGCACCACGAAACTTTCAGGGCCAGATCAACAAAATTCTGGTCACAACTCTAACAGAAACTTACCGCTAACTTTGTATGTATACACACATACATAGAGAGCTTTTCATGCAAAACACAAGTCTCATTTGCTGTGTATTTCTCAAAATCCTTCATTCTTTTTTTCTTCAGTCATCATTCAAAGTCACAGAAGTATGATAGCCAAAATGCAGGGATTCACAGAGGAATCCGAGGTTTTAGCAGCTGACAGGAGTCTTTACGGAGAAAACTCGAGTAATCAGCTATGGAAGTGGATACGGGAAGAAGATGAAAATAGAATTCAATTAGGAAAACTGTATTATTGTTCAATTGATGATTGAATTTGTAGATACAATGCCTTTTATTAGAAATGAGAGTGAATCTAATTTGCTAACTGCTTCTAACTAATTCTACAGCCCGTAACTAACTGCTGATATGGCAAAGCTAATTAACTTGTCTAGTTGATTCATTTTCATGTAACAGTACTCCCTGCTGCAAAGAGATCCTTGACCTCAAGGATCAAGACCAGAAAATCTTGCTTGAAGAACAATAAGGTACTCCCAAGTTGCAGCACCAGCCGACAATCCTGTCCATTTGGCAAAACTTGAGCCACAGTTCTATTCCCTTTCTTAACCGTCCTTCTTTGCAGTATAACTTTTGGATCTGAGCAATGGGGACTTGCCATCAGAAGTAGTCATCAGATCCCAGCTTCTTCAAACTTCAACTTCCAGTTTGACTCATAAACTTCCTGGAATATGTCCTTGAATCTTCCATCGTATTTCTCAAGGATGGTATTCTTTGTGCTAAGATAGAGTGGCCATTTCTTTTGGTAAGCCATGTTCATAGAAGCTTCAGCGAAAGAACAAATAGACTTATCCGTGTTGTACATGGATAGAGCTACTTCACCAGCACCAGTGAAGTTGCAAACCTCGAACTCGATCTTTTGATCCGTCCCTTCTGGTACAAATACTAATTTGAGTTTTCCAGCTCCTTGAATTACTGTATCAGTAGCTCGATATTGATCACCAAAAGCATGTCTGCCTATGCATATCGGTTTTGACCAACCTGGGACAAGTCGAGGGATGTTTTTGCAGAGGATTGGTTCCCTGAATACCGCACCATTTAGAATATTCCTATTTATCCCATATGGTCTCTTCCACATACGCTTCAAAAGTTAAAACTCCTTCATACGAGCTTCATCTGGAGTGATGGTTGCACACTTAATTGCTACATTATACTTCAAAGTAGCCTTAGCGCTTTCAATTGTAACCTTATCATCTGTGGCATCACGGTGATGAAGGCCAAGAACGAAGTATTTTATATCCAACTCCACAAAGGGCAAGATGAGCTTATCCTTGATTAATTTCCAAATGACACGAGTCATTTCATGTCCTGCTTGACCAAAGTTAAAACCATTTTCACCATATTTTTGTGTCTGTCCCAAACTTTTGATGACTGCAAAAGGTCGTCCATTCCACCCAGAAGATGCAGCTCCTTCTACTGTCGGACCCTTCTTACTGAATGAAGGACCAAGAGACTGGAATAACATAAACAACTCCCTCCCTCCGTTCTCCATATTCTGCTCAAAAGATGTAGAACTCATCTTTCCAAGTGAAGGCGCAGAAAACTGTAAAAGTGGAAACTGAGTGCATCCCTTCCCGTCGAGATCACCATTGTTCTCAAGAGTGAACTGGTAACTAGAGAATTGATAATTGATGACTCCTAAGTGTGTAGCAATGTGACAGTTTACAAGGTACATCATATGGTCATACATTCTCATCCTCAACATCATTACTTTCTTGTTTCCAATCACATCCCATGCAATTAATATTGGTCTTTCATCTATTATTAGAAAGAGCAATTTCTCAGCTCCTTCACATGGGCAAATTTTGCCCCAAATTATCGTATCACTCTTAAAGTCAAACCATAATTCGCACGAAGTCATGACCATGGAAATAATTGTATCAGAACGAGCCTGCCATGAGAGCACTTCTTTCCAAGCAGCTCTTGAACAAACATCACAAGTTCTACTGTTGATTGTGTTTTTCAACCCCTGGAACCTAATACAACCATATTTGAGATCAAAGAATTGTTGCTGGTCTTTATTATCAAAAAACTTACCCAATTCCTATTGGTTTGCATTAACTCCATTATGCTTCTCTTTAGCCAAAACCATATCCTCCGGTTTTCTTAGAGTTCGAGGATATAACTGGAAATGCATGAAGAGTTCGACTGCTCCAGCTTCCATATCCTTCTTGTTTCTTGTTTTCACCAACTTATCTTCGTTAGAGTTAACTTCTTCACTGTTTAAAGAAGTTGCAAACACTTTGTTCTCATTTTCTATGAAAAGAACATCGAGAACAAAGCCTCCAAAATCCCCTTTATTGCTCTTATCTTCCATAGAAGGTGCCTTATTGAGAAACCAATCTTCCAAAGCATCTACATCACTCTCAGTATCTCTATAGAACACATCAAGAAACAAGTCTTCAATTTCTTCTATTTCATTGTTTATGACAACAGTACTATTATCAAGAGAATCTACATGTAAATCTCTTTTAGGCATTTCATCGAGAACCTTGCAAGTATATGATGTCTTCTTAATAGAAGTTTCTTGTGGATAGAAATGAGAAGGATTATAGGGTTGTAAACTAACTAGCTTCTTTGGGGAACCTGCCCCAAATCTTTTCACCAAAGTTACCACATATTCATTCCAAGATGGAGGTTGAATGTATTGTCTATACCTCATGAAGGATTGATGCCACTGAATAGCTTCACCTTCCAAGTGTATTGTTGTCATTCCTACTTTTTGATCCACGGCAATTTCCTCAAACTCGAAAAACTGCTCCACTCTAAATAACCAAGAACACACATCCTCTCCAGAAAATCTTGGAAAATCTAGTTTAGAGTAATGAGCTATACCTTGTTGGTAGCCCAAAGGATTCTTGTTTCTGGGCTCTTCCACCAATTGTTTCTCTCTCGACAGTCTTTCCCCTGAAGTTTCAATCTCATCTCCGGTAGGAGTAATATCCTTTTGATTCCCTTCTAGTTATTCATTTAATTCCATCACCGTTTGATTCAATTTCTCTACTGCACCATTAAGAACACCAATTTCTGAAATCAATTTCTGCATCATTTCTCTTAATTCAACCACTTCTGAAGATCTTTCTGTCTTTGTCATCGTAAATCCAAGGAAAGGATGGCTCTGATACCAATGATAGCCAAAATGCAGGGATTCACAGAGGAATCCGAGGTTTTAACAGCTGGACAGGAGTCTTTACGGAGAAAACTCGAGTAATCAGCTATGGGGTTGGATTCGGGAAGAAGATGAAAATAGAATTCAATTAGGAAAACTGTATTATTGTTCAATTGATGATTGAATTTGTAGATACAATGCCTTTTATAAGAAATGAGAGTGAATCTAATTTGCTAACTGCTTCTAACTAATTCAACAGCCCGTAACTAACTGTTGATATGGCAAAGCTAATTAACTTGTACAGTTGATTCATTTTCGTGTAACAAAGTACCTCACTTTGGGTATCAAAATGAGTCCCCAAGGTCATTGTGCAGTATACGTAGGAGAGAACGAGAAGAAGAGATTCGTCGTGCCAATATCCTACTTGAGCAAGCCTTTATTTCAAGAATTGTTAACTCAATCTGAAGAACAGTTTGGCTTCGATCATCCAATGGGTGGTCTCACAATACCTTGCAAAGAGGACGTGTTTGTTGATATCACATCCCGCTTGAGATCGTGAATTGTATCAAAGTGCAAATTCTCTTGCACACGAAAGTTTGTAGAGTAGTAGTACTTACATATTAGGAAGAGGAGATTTGGAGAGGAACTTTCACTGTATAGTTCAGAAACACAATAATCTCGAAAATTATTCCATGATCAATTTATGAATAGCAGAAGTTCTAGTTCTGATTAATCCTTTTTTAAAAAAATATTTGCTTAAACGATTCCGTTGTTTTTTTTGAATTTTTCTGATGAATGAAGTGATTAAGCACCTGTATGCAATCCAAGAAAGTATCATTTAGCAGAATAAGAATTGCAGTTGCAACAACTAACCAGAAATTACATAGTTAAACGATTCTGTCGTGATAATATAATTTTGACATAAGATACTTTTGACTTGTCTCTTCCTAGAATCTATGTTGCTCGAACTCTTCAAAAATGTCATTGGGTACGTGTCGGATCCTTCAAAAGCAGTGCATTTTTGAAGGATCCGACACGGGTGCGGTCACATTTTTGGAGAGTCCAAGCAACTTTAATCTAGAATCTCAGAATTAAAATAATCTCAGGTGCGTTTCGGATTCTCCAAAAAAATGTATTTTTGGAAAATCTGACACTGGTGCCGCGTTGAAAACACATGAAAAATAACAGAAGATCATATAGCAGAAAAAATTGTACCAAAATTTCATTTATGTTCAGGTCTTATTTGATCACAAAATCTCCCTAACAATCACGCACCTATTTCATCCTTCTGTATACAAATCACACTACTTTTCGTGTTATACGATGGACAAGACGCTACGCAACATGCTTTGATGTTGTAAAGGTAATTCTTCAAATATTTTGGCCAAGACAGTAGGTGGTATTTCCCTTTGGAACTTTTTCAATAGATTGATGATTCGTGTCACAGTTTCTTCAGTGGCCAAATTCTTCTCTGCCCATAAAACCTCAGCGAAAATTTTTATGATCATCGGCACATAAATTCCACCAGGGCCAATAACTTTCTGCTCTGACCTGAAACAACAAGGTACAATGAACGCAATGCATAAGAAATGCTGAAGTTTTGATAATCATTGATGACTTATTGCTATAGCCTATGAGTAATACTTACGTCTCCATCATGGAACAAAGCATTTCGTGACTGATTTTAGCCTCATCTTGATTACACTTTAGAGGTAAGTGGCTAATCCAGAGCAGGATGGACTGCGACAAGACCGTTTATGATATGTCAATCAGTAGATAAATGACTAATAGAAGTCGTAAATTTGTGATGAGTGTTTTTTATGTGTTCTACCTCATACGTGCAGATGTCTTCGCGGACAAAGTGGTTTAACTTCCCACAGGTAAAAACAGCAGCCTCATAAGCCATGATGTTATCCAGGTTTTTGGCATCAGAATGCTCCATTACAGTTTTTAAACGATTGAATATTACTGCAAATGGCATTAGAAAGCTAACGTCAGTGCTTCTAGTGCAGAAAATAAACATCTTAAGCATGCCGTAATGCAGAAAGCTACCTGTAATATGGGGCTTAAGAGAATCTGCTCCGAATTCAGCACAGATACTGATCACAGTAGCCACGATCTGACCAAATGAAGAACGTTAAATTTGAAGGACATACAAAAGACTTGCTAGAGAAACAACTAAACCAAAAATAGAACCTGTGGAACGTCTGGATTCTTATGAAAGAAAACTCTAGGCAGGAGAGGTATCCACTCCTCGTAGTACCTGATTTTAATTAATCAAAACCGACACTCAGCTAATTGTGCTAAATATCATGACTAATAAGACATTGAAAATCACATCAAAGACTTGCCTGAATACTTCTTCTCGACACTGCTCAGCAATATCACGGAAAAGTAGCACCACGATCCTTCTTTCTTCTGCTGTTCCATCATTACTCTACAACAAGTACGTAGAAAAGTGAAATGGAAACATGTAAGGTCAAATAAACTGCATAGAACTAGATCTATATTTGGTAAATAATAGCAAAAACTTACCCACATAAGTGATACATAAGGCAAAACCTTGTCTAGAAGGGGCAAGAATGACGCCTTGTGTTTTTTCACCATAGTTCCAAGGCAAATGCCAATCTGGATTCAGGAAACAAAAAGAAAAGAACAAAGGTAACAAGTCTAAGATCTTGTTGAAGTATATATGTTAGAGGTTGCATTGAGATAAAATACTAACGTTTCTACATATAGTTAAGTGTTGTTCAGCTTGCAGCTCCCTTTGATGTCTGTGTTCTTTAGCTCTTTTCTCTATTTTTGTTTTGTGGTACGAGCAAGTCAAGAGAGCGTTTGATATGCCATCAACAAATTCTGCTGCTTGGTCTTTACTTAGATTTGAACCCGGAATCTGTGAGTAAGTACTCTTTAGAGACAAATAAGCTCAAGTCAAAACACGTCGACTACACAGAAGGCGAAAGAGCTACTCACCTGAACGCTTTCGTTGAACGCCTCCAATAGTCTCGCTTGAATTTGTACCTTTGACTCCTAAAGGGGAGGTACGTAGAAATTTATAAAAGATCGTAGCAGTATTGATTAAACTTCTGCTGCAATACTAGGCTAATTACCTTGTTTAACGCTTTAATCAAAGCTGACATTATAGTGTCAGATATCGTTTGAACTGGGAACTTGCCACAACCTGTTACAGAAAGCCCGTTCTTCATAGCACATGCAGCTGAATTTAACAGTAATGGCATTGCTACAAAAGGAATAGATGAAATTTAGCAAACATCAGACTTGGTTTATAATGTGTAAAAGGAATGATTAGAAGAAACATGTAGAAATTTACCAGCAATGGCAGCCATTCTTACTTCTTCGCTGAATTTAAAGGTAAGATTCGGAACTAGGGCACTAACAACCTGCATAAACCTCAAGTTAAATAAGAATCCTTCTGCGCCTTTGTAAGTACTGTTTTTTTAAGACAGACCTCATTAACCCACAAATGCAGCCCTTCCTTTAACTCGGCTGCAAAGCAGCATAGGATAAGACAGGCCAAGGCTTTTTCTTCCAGAAGTTTTCTTCTTATCGCGACCTTTTTATTCCCAGCAGTGACACAAGCCGCTCTTCACAAAATATTGTATGTCAGCTCTACATCCAGGCATAATACTAATACATACAACGTGCATTTTAAGTGAAATTTAGCATGAGAGTTATAAGAAGATCCAACCTTTCATCGTCAGGATCATCTGCATTATCCGAAACACTCAAATAGTTCTTCAGCGTAGCAGATTTTAGCACAACAGGCATGGCAACACTCAGATAAGGAATGAAATCTGCCCCTAAGCATTTGCATAGTCTACCCCATGACTGTGACAGAATCAGTGATGTGCAAAACGGATAATGTGTAATTAGCCAATAAACGATAAAGAGAAGAAAACGAAGTTGCAGAAAATTGAAAGTGTATCAACATACTTGAAATAAAAGGCACCTCATTGGATCTTCCTCCTCCATATGAGTTTCTTGCAGCGAAATGAGTGCAGCAGCGACCTAAAATTACGAAGTATTTCAATGCACACAATCCTGTTGAACGACATGGAAAAATAGAAACTGTATTCACCTTTTCAACACTATCAAGGATTGATAGTTTTCCAACAGCCACCGAAGTCATGGTAATGCATTCCAAGTATTTGGCAAGGAGCGTTCGACTTGTGTCATCAGTAGCAGTTAACAAGATAACTTTCAGATAAGGCATTACAGAACCATATATATATGCAGCGTCCTCCTACAGTGTCCCGAGCAAATGAAGTTTAAAACACACGAGATTTAAACAAAAACAAAAGCTCTTTTTGAACCACGGAAAGCAAACTACCTGTGATGTAATAGCTAAAGAGCCTAAAGTTGCCAGAGCTGCTTCTTTCATCATTGTCATTCCACTCTAAATATGCAGAAAGTTACAGAACCGAAAGCACAGAAAGTACAACAGAATAATACGATAGTCGAGGTACAAGGAATAAACAGATAGTAACAAATATCAAATGACAAAAAACTAAATGGGCAATACTACGACTACCAATATGACCGGACAACAAAACAAAGCACTGCTACCTTCTATTACTCTTATACATGTGAACGAATGAATATGTTGTAGATTGTTAAAGGTGACATTACCTGTAGAAACACGACTAATTTACTCACTATATTGTTCAGGTAAGGCCTCAAAATATCTGCACTGCAATTGTGACTGAATGCCAGTATCATTGAAGTTGCACGTGTCTATACAAACGAGAAAATATTAGTAGGCAACGACATGTACTTGCAATGCTACATAACTGCTCAACTAGAGAACGAAGAGTCAACACATTGGTCATATCTCATTAACAACATCACATCAAGAATTTACCTGCAACCTGGGATTATCATGATCATCCAATACTGCTATCAAAGCTGGAAGAACCTGCTGATGATATTGCTCTTGAAACTGCGGGCTCATATGCATCGATAGCTGACCAGTTGTATGAATCGCTGCCCATCGCACTCGAGGGTGATTATCACAGATTAGTTTCACAATAGTCTCTACAAGTAGCTTCATATCATTGGAGCATACTACTATCACCTTTGAACATCCCTCCAATATAACCCCAATCGCGGTAACAACAGCATAACGAATTTGCCAATCTTCATGATCCAAGAAGTTGAAAATCGTCGAAGGCAAATTAGGCACAATCACACTCCCCCCTAATGCAATTGCTAGCCTACCCAAACTCTCCTTACCATAACTACACATACTCAACTCCCCTTCATTTCCATCATCATTAACCGCGTTTCCCCAACAAGGGTCATCTCCAATATGCACCAACATATCAATCAACACAAGAAGCAACTTAGTAACTTCTTCGTTCGGAACCATCTGCATCATTTCACATCCACTCTCCCTATCTTCAGCCACAGTAACAACAAACTCAACAGCAAGTTTCCTTAACTTTTCGCCTAACCTCAAATCCTCAGCTACCTTCACCATACACTGAATCACAACACCAATTTCGACACCAAAATACGAGGTCCTTACACCAGCTAAAACAACCAAATCCTCAAGAAGACTACAAACAAGCTTCTCCTCACCAATTGCCACCAACAAAGGCATCATCAAATTCCCTAAAAACACATGAAACTTCGAATAACTCGCGGGGGTTGAATAATACAAGATCAATTTCACCGATGCCTTAGCAACAGCAACCCCACATCGACGATCATCCGATACAGAAACCATAACATCCTTAAACCCCTCAATCAAACGATCAACATACGATACGAAAACCTCAGGACATTTCGGTATCAATTCATCCCATAAAACCAGAGCAGCAAACTTTCTATTTAAAGAATTCACACCCAAGTACTTAAACATAAAGTGCAACAACATATCCCATTCATCTTTCAGAAAAAGAAAACACGCTAAACGCGATACACAAGAAGAACAAGCCTTGAATATCTCATAATCTTTCTCAAGCCAAATCTTGAAATTCAAACCAGCCTTTACCTCACCTCGCATAGCTAACGAAAGATTAGTCCAATGGGATGGCAAAATATCGCGTAAAAGATCATAACAACGAACACATGTAACCGATGTTGATGATGAGCAACGTTTAATTGTCTCAAAAATTTTGTGAACCAATGCATTTGGGGAGTTCTTGAGGGTGTAATCCAGGAGAATCTTTGCAGATTTACGGAGAATCTCATCGTCATTATGGAGGTAATTTAGAAGGTTAATAAGCGGGTACGAGTCGGTTCCAAAGAGCCTTTTAGATAATTCGGGTATGGTAGCCATTGAAACAGAGCTTGTAAGAAAGAAAGGAAGTTAGTTTTTTTTTTTTGGCGGGGGAAGGGAAGTTTGAATATATAAGGAGTATTGGATGGCTGTGATTGAATTTTGGTTAAAGAGTGGATGGTTAGGATTTTATGATGGATATTTCATAGAGTTAATTTGATTAATCTTTGAAGTTAAATTGAATTGGATTAAATTAGTATTTTAAATTAAAATTTAGATATTCAAAAACTGTATGAAAAATACTATAAGTTAAAATTCCTCACAAATTAATATGACAGAAAAATATATCTTAAGATGTTGATTAAAATTACTGAAGTTTGACTCGTGAGAAGTTAAATGTGATAAGTAAAAGTAAATGGAAGGATTTTAAATTATCTTTGTAATTTTTTAGAAATGATAAAAGTTGATAATTAGTAGTGTTGATATGAAATTAATTTAAACAGAGCATTATTGCAGAACAAAAAAAAAAAATTAAGCTTTCTACTATTAAATTGGAATATTGGAGGATGATGACAATAACAAAAACGTATCGAGTAAATTTTCATAAGTGGGGCTTGGGGAAGGCAGATTGTACGCAGACCTTACCACTACCTCAGGAAGGTAGAATATTAAAGCATATAGTTGATTAATATACGACAACAGCGCTAGAGCTTCACTTATGGGTTCAAAAATATATATATGTTTACGTATAAATATCCACTTAATATGTATAAATAAGAATCTACTAAACTGTATTTTTTAGAATTCAAAATTTTAGCTCTACTCTGTTAATACGACCATATATATTCAGAGTAATTTCACAAGTGAGTCTCGAAAGATAACTGGTAAAGTTGTTGTCATGTAACCACGAGGTCACGGGTTTAAGTCTTGAAAACTTCTGGCAGAAATGTAAGGTAAAATTGTACAATATATCCTTGTGGTGGGGCCCTTACCTAGACGCTGAGCATAGCGGAAACTTTAATGCACCGAGCTGCCCTTACTAGTCATTTTCTCTTCCTAATCAGTGCTTTCCATAAATTCCCTATATATAGCTTTCTTGTATTCTTACTTTCATTGGTTCGCTTCATTCCACCATCAATTCCCTCGATGTCCACCCACATTATCCTTCGAGACCTCCAACACTTCTCTAACTACGTTCCTAATGCAATTAGCTGTCTTGTCCCACATTCTGTTTGTATCCCCATTACTCCCCTAAGCCCCAATAGTCGTCAACTTCTCACTCCACCTGAGCTTTGTTAGTAGTCAAGCCACCCTATTTAATCCTCGATAAGTCATACAAAGCCCTCTTCTTTCTCTTCCTCTTTTAACATCTAATCCATTGTCAAGAGCTAATTATGTTAGGTTATAAGGTACTCGGAATATTATAAGGTACTCGGAATAATCTTTCAGTTCTTACATAGATTTATATCACATCGTCTAAGGAGTAAGTAGTCTATCTAGATTCTTAGCCACCATTCTATACAAAGTCACAATCAGTGATCCTCCTTCTTCGCAAAACTCAAATTAGCTATCACCGAATCATATATATATATATATATATATGTATCAATTCCAAAACATGGAAGTTCAAGACACAATGAGAAGAAAAAATGACTAGCACAAAACAACATCCCATACCAAAAAGAAATGAATGTATTGGACCTATATAATTTAATCCAAAAACCTAGTTTAAAAGGTTATGATTGTACGAGACAAATATATGTGAGATTTAACACTTTGTGGCATGCCTAGGACTAGACATTTAAAGCATGGACAATAAAATATCAAGGTCGAACACTTAAATAACCAAAATATCGGAACAAGTCCGAGTCTAATATCGATTAGAAATGATGTTGGACCGTAACTCAATTCAAAGCTAGTTTACAAGATTATAATTGTCCGAAATCGTATAAGGAGATATCAATCCATTTCCTCCACCAATTCTGTGTAACACGTCCTCACACTCGCTCATGATCAAAACTGAACATCTGGAGTATCGACAATATAATGTTGAAGACCAACACAGAATAAATAAGCAATAAATAGGAATGGTGAAGACTTTGACACTATAGTAAGATATAAACTTATATAAAGGGGATTCAATGGATTAAATACCAATCTTGTTTAATGGACAGTTATCTTTTCATTATCTAATTATGTAACAAATATCTAATGATAAAGACACGATATTTTTCTTAAAATAAATCAACATATAACATGCTAATTATATTTTTCTTTTAAAGAATTAATAATATAATTAGTGTGTGGTTCAAGTACTTGAGTATGTGGGAGCCTCAAGTTAAAGTAGTTGATTATGACTTGTTAATTCCTGGATATCACAATCTTTCTATATATTAATTAACAACAATACGTCAGTAATAACTAAATTTGTGTCGTAAAAACAATAGTAATTTGTCAAAACTTTATAGAAAATTAAGTGCGTGTTAATTTTTTGGGTACACAGGATAAGTAGAGATATTTCATGGACTATTTTATCGCACCATCTATATGGATATTGGATAGCAATTTCACCATTTTAATACACATGATGAAATAAAATAATCTTGTGATTATCTAATACTTTACCTCAAACATAGAATACCGTTAATTTTAGATTTATACCAAAATTATTATTCTTATCTCACATATCAAAAGACCCCATATTGTCCGTACTCTTCAAAAATGTGGTCAGGTTCGTGTAGAATTCTCAAAAAATAACATATTTTTGAAGAACATATAATCAAATAAAAGTGCGATAACATTTAATTTAGAAAATTCGAACTAACATGGCTAGAAAATGGAATGATGGTTGTCACATCATTATTCACAAAATAGTGAATTAATAAAGATTCAGACATCATTATTATTATTTTTTTTTCATTTTCCATAGACATCATTATTTGATACAGAAATGGTGAAATTATATTGTAGAACTTGTTTGATTCATATTTTCATCTTACAAAGCATTCAGACATATTTACTAAAGTAAAATTCATGTCAAACAGTATTAATAATTTTTGAATCTACTATTGGATATTGAATCTGTTGGATTAATTGAAAAGAAGGCAAACAGATCTCACTCGTGAGATTACACTAAATATGTTGTTGTTGAGGCAATAGTATATTGATCGATCAAGAAAATATGAACATGTAAAAAAGGAATGGTTAATTGAACTATGTTGCTCGGACTCATAAAATCCCCCCGGATACGAACCAGATCCTCGTGACTCTGACACGAATACAGTAACATTTGAAGTGTCATAACAACATAGAAATGAAC
>NC_061122.1:2830561-2841055 GCF_002878395.1 Capsicum annuum | reverse complement strand
AACTATATATGTTTTCTATTGATGGCCCTTAATGGGAAACTCTTGGAATTTAAGGAAGAAATCTATTGAAATAGGAGGGCAATTATTGGATAGTAAAATCGGTTAAGGGTGCGGTGCACAAAATATTTCACATTCACATAGGGTTCAGGAAAGAGTCAAGTATCTCAAGAAGTGTGATGTAGATGAACTATACCCTAAATCAAATATTAGTGGCTTCTTTTACGACTCAACTTTATCATTGCTCAGTAACTTCCCTTCACGAATTAAAACTCATTAATAATGCAAATAATTTTTTACACTGTTGATATACATAACTTGAATTTTTATTGCACTAAGGAAGATAGACAAGATGCAGCGCTAAATTCGAAAAACTTTAAATTCTGAATCCGCATTGAGACTTTTGACAAGTTGGAATGTTGACGCATGAGTATTAGATTTTAATTAGGATCTTTTTAATTTTTTGTAGGGCATAATTTAATTTGCCAATTAGTGAGATTAGGTAAAAGGATTTACAATTGATCCACTTGCATTTATTGCTAGCTCATTAAGAGATTAAATTATTAAATGATTAACTAGAGAAAGAATAATTAATTAATTGATTAATATGATCTAGGCCTCCCCCACCACCACTACCTGCTCCCCTCCCCTACCCTTAAATAAAAAGAAAAAAGTACACAAAATGCAAATAATTGGATCATATTTTGCATTCTATATGAAAGTCTACATTTTTTTTATTTTGGAAGTCTAAATTTTAAGAAAATAGTTTAACTTATATATATTGGTTACACAATTTTTTTTGCATTATCAATTTATTTTTTAATTTGCTATGTTCCTTGTAGGCTTGTAGCACTTTAATTTAACTATGTATGTTGTTTTTCAGGTTGATAAATCTTCTTATTAGGAACTGTCACAATAATTATTTTTCAAGTATTTTGATCGATACATTGCATATAGATGTATTAAATCCTAGGCTTCGAGCCCTGCATATTGGAGTCGCTTTTGAAAGGGAGTACTTTACCTTGCACATTGGGATGCTCTGGCCCGATTTCGAATTAGTCGAGTTCCAATATAGGTATCGAATACCGAACGAGAAATGAAATTATGTAGAACTTTGTAAATCATAAATTTAAATAGAGGTAACAAATTATATAGTTAAAAAGGAAATGAAAAAAAAAAAAAAAGCAATCAATCAACATCAGATAAATTAAAGTAATTAATTAATTTCCTATTAGTAGTCCCTAAAATAAGATATGGCCAAAATCTTACAGCAGCCTTTGCAACTATTAGCTCACAATATTAATTAATTGGTGCTACTTTAATTCGATCGAGATAGGTTTGAAATTAATGCGATATATGAAAAATAAATATAAGTAGGGCGGGGGGGCAAAATTAGTAACTCCTAAACGTAATTCGTCCAAATCGTATTTAAATTGTTTGCAAATAATTTTGTCCATCAGTCAATGAAAATTGACCTTCAAGTCAAACACCGCGACTCTTCTGGTGCAGTATATAGCCAATGACATGAATGTGCTTGCCGATCTTAATCATTATATGGTATCACGTTCGAGTTCTGAGAAATAAATTACTTTAAGATTTAGGTAGGAAGCATTTTACTAGCTCGTAAAATGGGACTTTCCTATTCAAACTCATATTAGTCATGTTAAGAGTCACACATAATAATTGATCTCATTATATTGTTTTAAACAATCTTCATTTTATGAAATAACCTATGAGATTGAATCATGCGAAAGATCCACCGATATCCACTATTGGACATTGTGCGAAATTAAAATAATAAAAAAGCTTTTCTTTCTTGTCTTTTTTTTTTCCTTAAATAAATATCTGTTTGTGTAAGTGGCTATTATAAAGTACCATGAGAAAATAATTTTAATTTTTATTGTCCTTAATAGTACAATTTATGCATATTTTATGCCAAAGTCTCTGGTTTAATCCTAAATATGGCATGTACATTTGCAAGATTTGTATTATTTCTCTTTAATTTTATGGACAGAAAAGTACATTATTGGTAATATACTTGAAACAGATAATTTAAATTAATGCATGAAAAGGATATTTAATGCTATATACATTGTCTTATATAGTTCACTCAATCAAGAATCTACATAAATAATCATAAATCTAATGCAAAATATATACATATCAACTTGTCTATTAAATCAAAGGTAGGTTCCATATATAAGTTAATTAAAACCTTTACAAAGAGACACATATCATGATCGAATTTCATTCTCTAATAATATCTTGTTACGTAATTAAATTGTTTGCAAATAATTTTATCCGTCATTCAATGAAAATTGAATTCAAGTCAGTCACCGTGACTCTTCTGGTGCAATATATAGCCAATAAGATGAACGTGCTCTCTGATCTTAACTACTATATGGTATCACGTTTGAGTTCTGGGAAATAAATCGCTTTAAATAGGAAGCATTTTACTAGCTCCTAAAATGGGACTTTCCTATTCAAATACATATTAGTCGTGTTAAGAGCCACACATTAGATATCAAACGGACAATTGATTTTCTGTGAGATAACCTATGAGGTTGATCTAGGCGAAAGATTCAACGATACCCGCTATTTGACATTATATGAAAAATAATAAAAGATTTTTCTTTCTTGCCTTTATCTTTTTTTTTTTAAAATAATATATGTTTATAACTTTATATAAGTGGCTATTTTAAAGTACCATGAGAGGATTATTTTTAATTTTTATTGTCCTTAATAGTACAATTTGTACATATTTTATCCCAAAGTCTCTGGTATAACCCTAAATATGGCATGTAAATTTGCAAGATTTGTACTATTTCTGTATAATTTTACGAACAGAAAAGTATATTATTGGTACTATAGTTGAAACAGATAATTTAATTAAATGCATGAAAAGGATATTTAATGCTATACATATTGTCTTATATAGTTCACTCAAGAATCTACATAAATAATGATGAATCAATTGCCCATTCCCATTTTTGGAAATTTATTTTGAAATTTAAGTTTTTATGCACAGTAATATGATAATAACATAAACAGTATAATCTCATAAATGAAGTTTGAAGATAGTATATCATACACCAATTTTACCCTTATCTTATCAAATAAAAAGATTATTTTTGATAGACACTCAATTCTAATAAAACATATCAAAGTAGCTAAGAAAAGGGAATAGTACTTGTACCATAAATATTATTTGTACGATTAAATTATTTACAAAATAAATAGTTAATATATTTTAATTGGGAACAACCTCTCTATCTTTATAAGGTACGAGTCAGGTTGTTCACCCATCGTCCTTTCCATATCTCGTTTATGAGATTACACTAAATAACAATAGTGATAAAAATAATATTATACTCAGTATAGTGGTACAAAGTAAACTCTAAAGAGGATAACGTGTGTACTCGAATTTTATCTTGAGTGTAGAAAAATTATTTCTGATAAATCGTTGACTAGAAATCAACAATTTTGGACGTCACATTTGGAAATTTGTCTTTTTCCGTCGGCTGCATACCCCACAAGCACTTAATTAATTCTTAACTAAAATGGACATCACATTAAAGAAGGACAACACTAGTGAAACCCTAAAATTTTCTTGACTTTTTTTTTAAAAAAGAATATTTTTATTATTATTTTTATTTTTCATAAACTTTGTAGACCGTATTATGGTTTTAAACCTAGGCACCTAGCTAGCTCAATTCTCTTGTAGTTAGCTCGATTCAGCTCGGCTCGTCTAGAAAGAATCAATTTGAAACATGACCAAATGTTACTTTCTCTGTTTCGTTTTAGTTGGCTCTCTTTTCAAAAATATTTGTTTCAATTTAGTTGTCTCTTTGAATAAATCAAAAGAATTTTATTATGTTTTTTCAATAATACCCTTAAATTAAATGACTAAACAAAGTGTATTTACTCACATTTATATTTTCAAAGCATAATTAATAAGATTAATTTGGTAAAATAAACCCCCTAATTAATATTTTCTTAACGGATGTGTCAAGTTCATAGGGATCAACTAATATGAAACGGAGGGAGTATTTATTAACAATGACGAAGTTAATTAAGATTTGGCTTGATTAAGTTATTTCTACTTAATTGAGTTGTTTTATGATTTAAGTCAAAGTCAAAATGTGGCTCGGTTGAGCTGATTCTGCTCATGAGCTCGATTATTCAGCTGAATAATATACTTTATTTTCTCTTTCATTTTATACATTTAACTAATCAAAGTAATATGAATTCAACCTTGTCATGGTTAAGGAGAAAACACTTTTTATTAAAAATTGAATAGAGTACTTATTACTCCTAAATACTTATCTTAAGTTTTTTTTTTCTTTTCAATAACTTTGTAGTTGGGTTTAAACCTAGCTAGGCACCTAGCTAGCTCAACTCTCTTGTATTTAGCTCGTTTCGTTTAATAATTCAATTATTTTACAAATTTGGTCAAAGTCAAAATGTGGCTTAATTGAGCTGTCTCTGCTCATGAGCTCGATTATTCAGCTGAATAATATACTTTATTTTATCTTTCATTTTATACATTTAATTAATCAAAGTAATATGAATTCAACCTTGTCATGGTTAAGGAGAAAACACTTTTTATTAAAAATTGAATAGAGTACTTATTACTCCTAAATACTTTTCTTAAGTTTTTTCTTTTTCTTTTCAATAACTTTGTAGTTGGGTTTAAACCTAGCTAGGCACCTAGCTAGCTCGACTCTCTTGTATTTAGCTCGTTTCGTTTAATAATTCAATTATTTTACAAACTTGGTCAAAGTCAAAATGTGGCTCAATTGAGCTGTTTCTGCTCATCTCAGTTGTTCTATGAACTAAGTTAAAGTTAAAATATGGTTCAGACGCTTAGTTGAGCTGTCTCTGCTCAATTCAGTTATTTTATGAACTAAGTCAAAGTCAAAATGGGTGGCTTTATCGGTTGAGCTGTCGCTGCTCATTTCAGTTGTTTTATGAACTAAGTTAAAATTAAAAAGGGTGGCTCTATCGGTTGAGCTATTTCTGTTTCTGCTCAACTCGATAATTGATCATTTGAATAACATACTTTATTTTCTCTTTTGTTTCATATACATTTAACTAATCAGACTAATACGAATTCAACCCCTAATTAAAGGAGAAAATACTTTTTATATTATTAGGAGTTGAATAATATACTTATTACACCATTGTTTTACGGAAGAAAATCTAATCGTGAATATCTTGATTCTTGACAAAGACTGGCACTAACATATTAAAATTAATATGTTAAATTATTAAGTTAACTGTGAAAGGTAAAATTAGTGTAAAAAAAAAAAAAATGTCACAATTAGTAAGTTCTATTTAAGGCATATAATACATAAATGTGTCTTTTAATTTGACTTTAACTTATATTTAATTATTTCCACCATTTTGGATGTGTATAAATAGACACGTGTGTTATATATGGCGTCCGACTTGGTCAATTTGTGTCCTATATGGTGTCCTACATATGCTACGGTATATCGGACGAGTGTGTTTAGCTACTTGTTTAATTTTATCCAAATTTAAGTGTCTGATGTACATTCAAAATTAAAAATTGTAGATGTGAACTATGACCAAATTAAAAAGCATGTTTATGTCAAATCAATACTTTTGATTGAGACTAGAACTATCCAACTATTGTTGCGTTCGATTTGAATTATAATATTTTTATGATCGATCATTCGAGTTAGTTATACGTATCTCAATTATTCTTACTATGTTCCTAGCTATCAATTACGCCTTCCGCGTGCAAATATTAGCATCACATTATAACTTTGTCCAACAAACTTTGAACAAATAAAAAGAAATTACCTAATATTTTTACGATGACTCTTAATTTCAATTGTATATATTTGTCATTTTCATATTTCATACTTTGTAAATAAATAATTAATAAAATCTGATTAGTTATTTTTTTTTCTTTTCAATTACCAGCGTGCTACATATCACATTGAATGTCACCCTTGAATCTTGATTTGTCTTTTACTGTCGTCTCGAGGTATTTGTTTTTGTTAATCTTTTAATTGGGATTTATAGATAACCATAAAATAGTATACATTTCCTTTTTCGTCAAATTATCTGTCGTAATTTTTAAAAATAATTTTCTCAAATTATATTTATTATTTTAAAAGTTTTAAATAAAGTTAATTTATTTTTCTTTTTATCCTATGATAAATATCTCGCTAGAGGAAATATTTAATGAATTTAAGATAGATTATATATTAAACATAAATAAAGATAAAATAGTCAAAAATGCATCCTAATTAATATTTTTTAAGATGCGTGTAAATGAAAAATATAAATTATTAATCTATTTTGCTTGGATCAAGATTGATTTTTTTTTTTTTTTTTTGCTAAATGACATATTATTACTATGCCCCTAAAGGCTCAAAATCATGTTTCATTGGTTTATTTGTTCTTTATGTAATTTGTTAAATTATTAAATCAAACTAACAACAATATGATTTGTTCTATATATACTTTTTATTCTAAGTTGTGATGGAGCCACTTTTTATAATTAAGGGATGACATGCAACATCCGTGATAATTGTTTTATGAATCAAATCAAAGTTAAAACATGACTCGGTTGAGCTGACTCTGCTCAACTCGATTACTCAGTTGAATAATATACTTTATTTTCTCTTTCGATTTATACATTTAACTAATCAGATTAATACGAATTCAACCTTATCTTGCCATGGTTAAACTAATTAAAGGAGAAAACACTTTTTATTATGAGTTGAATAGAGTACTTATTACTCCTAAATACTTTTCTCAAAAAAAAAAAAAAATTCCGAGTAGTTTTCTAGTTGATTTTAAACCTAGCTAGCTCAACTCTCTTGTATTTAGCTCGACTCATTTAAAAAATAATCAATTTGAACATAACCATGCTAGTATTTATTAGCAAAGTTGAAGTCAATTAAGGTTTGGCTTGATTGAGCCGCTTTTGTTTAGTTCAGTTCTTTTATAAACTAAATTAGAGTCAAAATATAGCTCAGTTAAGCTGTGGCTACTCATCTCAGTTGTTTTATGAATTAAGTTAAAGTCAAAAATTTGGTTGTATTCTGTTGAGTTGTCTCTGCTCATTTCAGTTGTTTTATGAACTAAGTCAGAATCAAAATGTGTGGTTCTATCGGTTAGGCTGTCCTTGCTCAACTCGATTATTCATTCGAATAATATATTTTATTTTTTCTTTTGTTTCATACATTAAACTAATCAGGCTAATGCAAATTCAACCTAGATATGTTTGTCAAACTAATTAAAGGAGAAAATTGCACCATTGCTTTAAGGAAGAAAGCCTAACTGCAAATATCTTAATTCTTCTTGAGGAGAACGTATCTAGACATTTTTAATTTAATCACTTCGAAGTCCAGCTTGATTAATCTGAATTTATATCAAAGATATTATGCCTTTATTAGGTGCGGACCTATATATACTTTTGGGGTGCTTCGGCACCCAGTAAATTAGAAGCGGAATAGATTTAATTAAATAAAAAATATACGAAAATAGATATAAAACAGATAAAAGCACCCACTAAAATAAAAGTTGGTTGGGTGCACTGGCATTTAAGTTGATCTTAAACTTCTCCACTAAAGGAACGTCTCGGGTTTGAACCTTGTTGAGGTGACTTTTTATTTTTTTTCAAATTTTTAATTTTTTAAGCACCCACAATCCATAAATCCTAGATCCGCCACTAGCCTTTATAGATTTTTCATTCTAAGAATTTGAAATCAATACTTTTGATTGAGACTAAAACCATCCCAACTATTCTTACGTTCGGTAGTATTTTTATGATCGACACACTCGAATCAATTTATACGCACCTCAATAATTTTACAATGTATTTATCAATTACCTTCCGCATATATATATGGATACCACATAACTTTATCCAACAAACTCTGAACAAATGAAAAAAATTACCTAATATTTTTACGATGACTCTTTCAATGGCATATTTTTTTCCATTTTCATATTTCAAACTTATAAATAAATAATTGATGAAAATCTGATTAGTTATTTTCTTTTTCTTTTTAATTTCCAGCGTGCTAACATTACGCATTGAATGTCACCCTTGAATCTTGATTTGTCTTTTATTGTCGTCTCGAGGTTTTTTTTTTTTTTTAATCTTTTTATTAGGATTCATAGATAACCATAAAATAGTATACACGTCCTTTTCTGTCAAATTATCTGTCGTAATTTTTAAAATTATATTTATTAATTTATATTTTGTGTTTGCTCTACTGTTATTGATTCTAAGCCGGGGGATCATCGGAAATAGCCTCTCTACTTCATCCGCAGTTGTTGTATGATCTGCGTAATCACTCTACCCTCTCCAAACCTCACTAGGTGAGAATACACTGGGTATGTTGTTGTATATTTATTAATTTAAAAGTTTAAAATAAAGCTAATTTTTTTTGTTTTATCCTCCGTAGTAGTTGTTTATTAAAAATAGCAAATACCTCGATGGAGTAAATATTTAATGAATTTAAGATATATTATATATATTAGACATAAGTAAAGCTAAAATAGTCAAAAATGCATCCTAATTAATACTATTTTTCAAGAAGTGTGTAAATGAAAATAAGACAAATAATTTGAGACGAAAAGAGAATAAAGTGCATTATTATTATTAATCTATTTTGCTTGGGTCAAGATTGGTTTTTTTTTTTTTTTTTGCTAAATGACATTATTAGTATGCCCTTAAAGGCTCAAATCAAAATCATGTTTCATTTGCTTAATTTGTTTGTTCTTTATAATTTGTTTAATTATTAATGGGATAATACTTACAGAAATATTTGAAATTTAACCGGATTTCCAGTTGAGCATATTGAACTTTGCGGGGATTCTATTACCCCCTAAACTTTTTTTTTTTTGTATTTTAATGACATATATCTACCCATTTGGACATGTGTAAAAACAAGATTGCGCGTATAATACACGCGCCAGCCGCCGAAAATTCACTTTAAAAAGTCTAGGGGGTAATAGGGCCCCCACAAAGTTCAGTATGCTCAATTGAAAATTCGGTCAAAGTTCAGATATTTTTGTGAGTATTATCCCATTATTAATCAAACTAACAACAATATGATTTGTTCTATATATACTTTTTCTTCAAATTGTGATGTAGCCACTTTTTATAATAAGGGTGTCATGTATCGTTAGCCATCGCGAATTTACATTCGCTAACTAGATATGAATTGTAATAATATATAGATACTGTCTATAACTGATATAGCGTTTTACATACGCTATGTATATTGCTTGGATTTTCTAAAATTGTTGTCGAATGCACGTCCGATCGTTCAACATTCAATTGTCAAATTAAAATTCTGAATCTATTTCTGCATATATAATAATTAGAAACTCGAAACTTTTATTTCTCTAATCTTTATTATGGGATATCATCATGGTGGAAAGGCCATACGAATGAGCTGATTGAAGTGGGAAAAAGAAAAGTTATGAATAAATATTAATTAATTGACTAGTAAGTGATCATATCATTAATTTTAATTTGTTCTTGAATCTTTATAATAACCATAATTGTCAACTTTTACTATTTAATAACCATATCCTTTAAACAAGTGGCCAAAAGAAACATCTAGATTAATCAAAATCTATTTTGCTAATTCTAAATTAAGGAATACTAAAAATATAATTCGTTTGATTAATATTGAATTTAAGTACTTTAGTATTTGGGAACCTAAAGTCAAAGTGATGATAGTGACTTTCTAATTTTATGAGATTGCAATCTTCTAGCTAACAATGTCTGATAATATTTAACTTTATGAGAATGCAATCTATGAAGGCAATAATAACATATTTAATATATAATCTCAGAGTCTAAAAAGAATAAGATGTACGTAGATATTATCCCTAAATACGTTAATACAATCTAAAATCCGAAAAAGTATAATAAAAGCTATTTTTTTTAATAGTAGCCTATATTCGATGTAATGTACAATCAATGAAATTCAACTAAACTCAATATTTTTAGCACGCAGTATGAATCTAGACTATGGCTGTCAAGTGGGTCGGGTCGGGCCAACCCGGAATCGGCTCGTGTTATTTATCGGGTTGAGGGCCAGGTCGGGCCGGGTTGGGGTCTAAGTGGACCGGGCCGGGTCCAACAGTAAAAAAATCAAAAACCACCCTAACCCTGCCCACTTAACCCAACCTGGTCAAACTCACCTAAATCCGGTCAAACTCGGTCAAAAATATAAAAAAAAATAAAAAATAAAAAATTTCAATATACATTATATCTACCCACCTATATACATTATAAATACGTTAAACAATATATATACACTATATATATAGTATATACTACATTAGAATTTAAAAAATATATACACAATTACACATATATACGCACCATCCAAATATATATGTACTACTTTAAACTTTAAAGTTTAAATAAAATATACTAATATATATATATATATATATATATACACACACACACATGTATACGTTAAATAT
>NC_061122.1:2822749-2830461 GCF_002878395.1 Capsicum annuum | reverse complement strand
ATATATATATATATACACACACACACATGTATACGTTAAATATACACGTCTATAGAAGATCTATTCACATATATACACTCTATTCTACACTCTATTCTATGTATATGTAATACTTTAAATGAGATATACTACAATATATATACATTACAATCTATATTTGTATATTTATATACTAATTTATAAAATATATACACATGTATACATTAAATATACACGTCTATAGAAGATCTATTCACATATATACAGTTTATTCTATGTATATGTAATACTTTAAATGAAATATACTATAATATATATAATTACAATATATATTTATATAGTTATATACTAATTTATAAAACATATACACATGTATACGTTAAATATACATGTGTATAGAAGATCTATTCACATATATACACTCTATTCTATGTGTATGTAATACTTTAAATGAAATATACTATAATATATATACATTATTTTATATATTTGTATAGTTATATACTAATTTATACAAAAAAATAAAAAATAAAATTTTTTTTTTGATAAAAAAGATTCTGGGCCGGGCCGGATTAACCGGGCCCAAATTAAAAAAAATAAACGGCCCGAGACCTGAAATCCTAAAGCCCTAGGGACCGGGCCAGGTCAACTTAACCATAGTTCAGGAGTTACTGGATGCTTTTCTCAAAAAATTATAGGGCAACCCAATGCACTAAAGCTATTGCTATGCACGGTGTCCAGGGAAGGGCCCCACCACAAGGATGTATCGTACGCAGTCTTACCTTGCATTTCTGCCAGAGACTGTTTCCAAGACTTGAACCCGTGACCTCCTGGTCACATGGCAGCAACTTTACCGGTTGCTCCAAAAAATTATATATATAAAAAAATAGACGGAAAGGCATGAACAAGGAGCATATATTCAAGATTTACCAGATGTAATTACAGTTTGTAAACTAATTTGAACTTGAAGAAGAATACTCAGACCCAGATAATAATTCATCTAATAAATCAGAACCTAAATCTTCAAATATCAACACATTTTCTTCTTGTCCTTCTTCTTTAATAGAGTAATATTCTTCTTCTTTTTCTTATTTTTTCTTGAAGTACTTCTTCTTTTTTTGTGTTTTTCTTTTAGGGCTGCAGCTGGTGACATTAATCCATGTTGTAATAAGTAGCTACATTCCATTTTCGTTAGCGATTCGCGCACTTTTTCTACTGGGAAATTCAGGCAAATCGAAGGACCTCTCATGCAAAACGCGGCTTGGTCATAAGTCAAAGCAGCTTCTTCAGCAGTGTCGAATGTTCCAAGCCAAACCCTAATTCCATTTCTTGTCGAATTCCTAATTTCAGCTGCATATTTTTCCAATGGCCTTTTTCTAACACCTATTTACTTGAAGGGTATTTTTGGAAACTTAACTTCTATTTCCTCATTTGATTGAACTATAGACACCATCATGGGTTGTGGTGCAGTGGTGGGACCACGTCATCCTTAATCAGAGGTCTTGGGTTCGAACCCTGGATATGGAGAAAAATTTGTTGGGAGCACTATCCCCTTAATGGGCCCTGCAATGCTCGATCCGAATTAGTCGGACTCCAATGTGGATACTGAACACCTAGTGGAAACCAAAAAGAAACTATAGAAACTTTTGAAGTTTTTTTCTCATCTTGAATCTTGAAATCCATTTGCATTGTGGATGGAGATATTTTTTCTTTGAACTCACCTTATTGTAGATATTTTTAGTATTAAGTTCTGAAAATGAGTGAACCGGCTTAACAATATTGTACTTAGTGATTATATTTAAGTATATATATATATATATACTGACAGTGTTAAGAATTTTGTATATCATTGATCTAATTTAATATAGTATTATAGTAGGTTATTATAACTTTCTATGTCTCGCCGCCCCCAACTTGTTTGAGAATCTGTTATTATTGTATTACTCTTTGTCTCACTTTATGAGATGCAATTACGTACTATTTGGAGAGTTCAATAAATTTTTCTTTGATCAAGCTATTCTCATACGCCTTTTAAATATTTTGAATTGTGAATTATTCCTGTGACTTCGGTTACATTATTTTAGGTAGCCTTAAAACATATAAATCTTCTTTCAAGAAAATTTAAAATTACACTACTTCTGAATTACGAATATTTAGAGAGTTTAATTCGATGCGTATTTTGAATTGTCTCACATAAAATGGGACAGAAGAATTACTATATTTTGCAGATCAATTATCAATTTAGTCTTACTATGCACTGATTATTAGTGATTAAACTTTTAATTATTAGTGATTAAACTAATTAATTGAGAAACGTTGGAAATTAATGAATGGAGGGACGGACATTATTGGATTAAATTAGAGAGCAAGTGGGGAATAATTATTTGACAAGTTGGATTAATAATGTGGTCTGTGTTTGTCAATAAATAGAATTGAAACAAGGATTAATAGGATCTGAAAAGAATAAGATGTACGTAAACATTATTCCTAGCTACGTCAGTAAAATCTAAAATTGGAAAAAGTATAATAAGAGCAAACTTTTTGAATAATAGCCTATATTTGATGTAACATAAAATCAATGGAATTCAACTAAACTCAATATTTTTGGCACTTAAGAATTTAGACATCAAAAGTCACAAAAAAAAAAATTTAAAGCATTATATTTCTAAAATCATGATTTCAAAATTGTAATAAATTAATAAATAAAATCAAAAAATTAAATTAATTAAATTTAAATTCCGAATTCAGGGAGCAAAAACAAGAAAAGAAAGAAGAGAGAAATTAAAGAGAATAAGGTAGCACTAAGTTTTAATCAAGGGTTCCAAATAAATTTGAGATGAAGAATTTTCTCATTTCATTTGAAAAGTAGGAAACAATAATTTGAACTATAAACCCCATTTCTCAATTTATATGTGTCATCCTTATAACATCCTGATGTTAAGTGCCTAGGAGGCCACGGCTCAAGCCGCGATATAGCATCATACAGAAATGCCGAGTAAGATTGCGTACCATAAATCCAAATTCGATTCGCATGTAGAGGGAGCTTAGGTGCGCTGACAAGCTGGCCTTTTTTTTTTTTTTTTAATTATTTCATTGATTGTACAAGAACGCTAGTTGGGGTCAGCGGCTCTCCCAGGATTTCCTCATCTTAGACCTCTAAGGAAGAGGATCAAGGTTGACCCTTATAACATACAAACTACGGTAATCTTCTCTGTATTGTTTCAATTTTAATTAAAAAAAAAAATAGAGTAAAACATCTAGTACCCCTCAGAACTATGATCAAATTTGCTATGACACAATCTAATTTTACGAGGGTCCTATTACCCCCGAACTAAATTTTAGCATATTTTTGTCAACCTTTTAGCTGACGTGACACCTTTTGTCAACCGTTTTAGCAGATGTGGCACCTTTGATGTGGGCTCCATTTTATATAATAAAGGTATCACGTCAGTATAAAAGGGTAGCAAAAATATGCTAAAATTGAGTTCAGAAGATAAAAAGGTTCCAATGAAGTTGGAGTGTATCATAGTAACTTGGCCATAGTTCGATCGGACATTACTGGATGCTTATCTCAAAAAACTATACTAAGAAAAAAGAAGATGGAAAGGCATGAACAAGGAACATATATTCAAGATTTTCCAGATGTACTTACACGAGTAGAAATCTATAAACTAATTTGAACTTGATGTAATTAAACAGAATATTATAGTAGGTTATTATAACTTTCTATGTTTCGCCGACCCCAATTTGTTTGAAAATGAGGTGTAGTTGTTATATATTATAGTATTTCTCTTTGTCTCACTTTATGTGATGCAATTACGCATTATTTGAAGAGTTAAATGAATTTTTTTTTGATCGAGCTATTCTCATACGTCTTTCAAATATTTTGAATTGTTAATTATTCTTATTATGACTTATATTACTTTATTTTATGTAGACTTAAAAATGTGTGAATCTTATTTCAAGAAAACTTAAAGATACTATACTTCTGAATTACCAATATTTAGATAGTTTGGGGGAAGTAATTTATTTTGCAGACCAATTATCATTTTTGTCTTGCTATATGTAAATTAACAATCTAATAGTATTATATACTATACATTGATTATTAGTGATTAAACTCTTAATTATTAGTGATTAGAGTAATAAATTCAGAAATGTTGGAAATCAATGAATGGAGGGACATTATTGGATTAAATTAGAGAGCAAGTGGGGAATAATTATTTGACAAGTTGGATTAATAATAATAATAATGGTCTGTGTTTGTC
The DNA here is from genome assembly GCF_002878395.1 of Capsicum annuum. Classification (NCBI taxonomy): domain Eukaryota; kingdom Viridiplantae; phylum Streptophyta; class Magnoliopsida; order Solanales; family Solanaceae; genus Capsicum; species Capsicum annuum. Next base: position 2,826,214 of record NC_061122.1, on the reverse strand, counting down.
AATAAATAGAATTGGGACAAGGATTAATTAGCAACTGATCATGATCTACTTAATATAACTGTTAGATTTGAGCTGGATAAGGGTCATTAAGAAGTTGTTTAATGTAATTACTATTACTTTCACTGTTCATTTTTACGTATCCAGTATTGATTTGACAGAACACACTTTTAGAAACAATAAATTATAGGAGTAATTTCATTATATCACCCTTTTAATATCATAACTTAATTCTTTGAAAAATGTACTGAATAATAAATAGTATTGAATAAGAGTAAAATGACCACGTCGATAAATTATCCATTGATTTTTAGTAACATGAAGAATTAAAGATGGACGGAGGAAGTAGTATCTAATAGCAAAAGTAAAATAGGCACCAACAAGGAGTATGGTGGAGTAGTAAGTACTTTTTCATCTTTAACTAGAGGTCTCGAGTTTGAGTTCCTGACACAAATTCGAATTTAGTCGGACCACCAGGTGGAAAACCAAAAGAAAGAATAAAATGGACACAAGTGAATAATTATTCATTAGTTTTTAAAATTAAATAAGTATTATTGAATAATCTATTTTTAATAACATGAATAAGTAAAAATGGAGTGAAGGACTAAATTGTTAATTTTATTATTTAATGTTAATCCAATAACATAAATCATCTGGTCCGTCTACCACCCCCCACAAGTGGAAATATTTATTGAAAACCTTAAAGGTACAAATTTAATCAGAAATCCTCAATTTTTTTCTCTATTTTTCTAATAGCAAAATAAAATATTGAAGTATATTTTGGAATAAGTAGAAGTCTTTTTATTTAAACATCATTATTTTTATTCAAAATTAATATGTTCGGGTTAACCCATAAGCGTATACTGCAGCAAGCGAAATTATTAATGAAATAAAATAGATAAATCAACCCAATTCAATAAATAAATGTAATAATATTTCAATAGAAAGATTTTATCAACTCTATCATAACTCGATACGTTGAATTTATGAAACGGAGGTCATATGACATTGTGTCATAACATTAATTTTATTGTCCTGCTACGCCTTATTTCTTTGCTCTCATTTATATATGATTATTATATTATTCACGCTTCAAATCAGATATTGAGGAGAACATGTCACATCTTATAACAACTAATTAATATATAAAATATATCTTCTTGAGGAAAAAAAGGCTCACCTCCTAATGGCTAATAACCATATCCTTAAAAGTTGTTTTCCTTTTTCTTATCTAGAAAGTTTAATTTCCACAGATTTTTTTTTTGTATAAATATTTCTCCTTTCTTGGAAACAAAACATGGTCCATATAATGTCTATTCAAAAGAAATAAATTAATATAGGTGGTACAATATTGAGTTTCAAAAAAATCTTTATCTTTTATCTTTAATTCGTCCAGCTCTATTAACTATTTGATTAGTTTCTCTATAAAAGAAATTTACGTTTAAAATAGACCTGCGAACAACTATATGATAGAAATAGGTAGATTTTCTTTGCATAAAAATAATATGTTGCATATATTCCTTATGATATGTATTAAATTATTGTAATTTTTTTAAGAAAATTCAAACTAATCACTATTTTTTACTAGTTGGTATCTTTTGTTGTAGTCATTAAATATTTTTTTTTACCCCTTCTAATAAATTTTTATTTTGTTTGCATGTGATTGAATATAAAAAATGTGATATTTTAGAAAAAATGTTGAAAATTTGATGTTTAAAAGTCGAAATAATTGTACTTGAATTTGTATTTAATTTCAAAAAAAAAACTAAAAGCTTTGTGGAAAACAAATTCACTTTAAAAAAATCATCAAAAATATTTTTTGAATACTTAAAACTCACCTTTAAATTTTATTCAAAAAATTAATTTAATATATAACTAAACATCGTTCTGATTTTTTTTTTTTAAAGGAAAAAGATAATTTCCAAACGGGGTCTTACGGTCCACATTCACTGAAACTATGATGACATCACCATAAGGTCCATGATGATGCAGTCAGTGATGTCATAATTGAAAAATAAAATAACAGGAATATTGAGCACCATAAACCCAGGATTGCAATTTATTACTTCCTCCCCGTTTCAATTTGTCCGTACTACTTTTATTTTAATTCGTTTTACAAAGAATATCTCAAATTCTCTAAATCCAACTTCTCGACTATAAAATTAAAGAATATTTTAGTACATTATACGCTTCTTTAGTTTAAGCCAATAAAATTTAAAAATCTTATTTACTTTCTTTAATTATATGTCCGTTTTTTCGCGATCCATCTGTTAGGAGGATTAGTAGTATTCCCACTTTACCTTCAGCGTGATTCAAATCCTCGGTAACAATAAAAGGCGGAGCCAACCCCCTTCGACGGGAAAAATATACTACTTATACATGATTAAAATTATTTTTTATGTGGTTATAGTAGGTGTTGAACCCCCTTCGACTTAGTTTTCTTTGAATATTGAACACTCTTACTTGAAATCTTGACTCCACCTCCGATAACAATAGAGGTGCTCAAAAATTTGAATAAGTAGAGAATATGACCTTTGAGCTTTGATAGAAGATGTGGAGGATGCAAATTAGGATAGATGATTAGTGGACGTAGAAGTGCATTCGTACTGATAGGGAGGAGTGCTTTTTTGTTGATGTATCTGTAGTCATAGTGTTATTATGCATGTGTCTTATAGTTTTTTGTTCGTTGTGTTTGAGTGATATTTGTAATTTCAAATAGATAGTTCATAGTATTACTTTGTGGGTGCATTGTTTCTTTTATTATCCAGTGGTGTGTTGTCCCATTTTGTTGTTTGTTTTTTATGTTTTCTGTTTATTATATTGTTATTTATCCCGAGTCAGGGGTCTATCTGAAACGGTCTCTCTACTTCATCTAAGGTAATTGTATGAATGAACTATATATATTTTACCCTCTCTAAATCCTTACTTTATGAAAATAATTGAGTATGTTATTGTTATTGTTCGTTTTTAAATTTTGTATAAAATTAAAATCAGATAAATAAATTAAAACGGATGGAGTAAACAATAATAGCCTCACATTTTGAGATTTGTCTTTTTCCGTCGGCTGATATATGCCCCACAAGCCACTTCTTTCCCTAAATAAACGTACAATTAAATACGACAATCAATGTTATTAAGTGAAAGAGCTAGTTTCTTATCTTTCTAAATTTTGTATTTTTTTTTTTAAATTGACTTTTGTATAGCTAATGAAGTGGAGCTTGAAATAATCGGTAAAGTTATTGTCATACGATTATGAGGTTACGAGTTTAAGTCTTGAAAATAATCTCCGACAGAAAATACAAAGTAAGACTGCATATAATATATTATGGTGAGCCTTTTCCAAAATCTTATGCATAGCTGGAGTTTTAATGCAATTTTTATTTTTTATTTTTTATTTTTATTAGGAGTTTTAATACAACCACTAGAGTTGGCATGGTGGTTCAGCGTCATGTCCCTTAAGCAAGTAGT
>NC_061122.1:2785390-2822649 GCF_002878395.1 Capsicum annuum | reverse complement strand
CCCCCCCCCCCCCCCCCCCCCCCCCCCGCCCAAAAAACCAAAAAAAGTTTTAATACACTTGACCGTCCATTTTTTGCATTTTGTATGGTTAAGATTTATGTATTCTTTTGTTTTTCATTTGGATATTCGTATCAGAGATTGTTAAAATTTTCTAGCATGTTCTTATCTTGAGTCGGAAGTAATTCAAAAACAATATATCTACCTCATATTTGAAATAGAGGTAAGGTCTGAGTACATTCTATTTTGCCAAAATCCTACTTTATGAGATTACACTGAATATGTTGTTGGCCTGATTAAATTTAAATTTGTTTCATAAAGTCTTATAACAGAGATTAAAGCTCACTAACAAAGACAATCTTATATTCAATAGAATTTAAACTCGAGACAACTGATTTAAAAATAAATTTCTTATTTTCTTTTTGGCCATAATTTTATATTAGAAAACTTGGACATGAATTAATTTATTTATGTCCCAAACAATAACTATAACGTTTTTTCTGATTTTCTATCCGTTGTCTGCATTGGAGCCCCGACTAATCCGGATCGCGCGTTGCAGGGCCCATTAAGGTGGCAGCGCTCCCAACAGAGTTTTCTCCATATCCAGGGTCGAACCCTCGACCTTTGATTAAGGGTGGAGCAACCTCATCCACTACAACACAACCCATTGGTAATAACTCTAACTTCACATCAATCTAAACATAGGCAAATTTAAAATTTGGATGTTATATATAGATTCAAGTTTAGGATCCTACCACAACTAATTTACCTATTGGGTTCACAATCTTTACGAATGGAATAAAATTTATATACATTCTATTCTTCCTCAAGCTCACTCGTGTAATTACACTTGATATATATGTTATTGTTGTTGTTGGGTTCAAAATCTACTCTCTTTATCTTAGTTTATGTAAAGTAGTCCAGAATACGAGAGTCAAAACACTTAATTTTGACTATGAATTTGGATACACTACGACTTATCATATGTTTTAAAATAAAATTCACATACTTGAAAGCTATACGAAAAGTATTATGGTCAATAAATAATGATCCAAAATAAGAGGAAAAAATATAACTCAGTTGCCAAAATTTGCATAGTTGAACAAAAAATCCCAATACAATAACTATATACCCAGTATATTCCAATCAAGTGCGGTTTTGTTGAGGATAAGTGCACACAGTTCATACCACCACCTCAGAGGTGAGATAGAAAAGTTCTTCCCGATAAGATCGTACCCTCAGCTCAAGATAAATCAATCTAGAAAAGGAATCGTAAAAAGACAAGATACACACACCACATAATACCATATACATGATTCACCAAGCAATACAATATTCTGAAATAATACTAGTACTATCGCCACTAACACAGATAACAAAGTCCCCCTACCTACTAGCAATGACACTCGTTTCTACTATCTTTCTAGGCTTCTAATACCCTAATTCGCCTTCTCCACATCTTTCTATCTAGGATCATGTCCTCGATAAACTAAAGCTGCTCCATCTCACTCTAAACACCTCCCTCCAATGAGCAAGAAAATTAATTTCTCAAATGAGGATTCACAATCCAATTAAGATGACATGGCCAAAGAGTGGAAAAGTTTAAAGAAAATGACCAATTCATACACAAGAAAATTCAAACCTTTCTGATGAGACATATACTGTAATTATCCATGGGTCTACAATAAAGTTACCACCTAATTGATTTATAAGTTACAGGTTCTTCAAACCTTTCTGATGAGACATATACTGTAATTATCCATGGGGCTACAATAAAGTTACCACCTAATTGATTTATAAGTTACAGGTTCGAACTGTTGAAGCAATCACTAATGCTTGCATTAGGTTAGGCTCTACACTACACCCCTTGTAGAGCAACCTATCTTGACTCCTACTAACACAGAATGCTTTGTGCATTGGACTATCCTTTATAATGTAATTACCCTACTCTCAACAATAACATATCTAGTGTATTCCCACAAAGTGAAATTTAAAAAGCGTAAAGAGTACGAAGTTCATACCATTATTTCAAATGAAGTAGAAAAAGTATTTTCGATAGACCCCCAACTCAGAACAGAGTAATTACCTACTCAAGTAGTAAGATATATGTACAGCAAAAGACATAGAGTAACTAAACCCCCCCCCCCCGTCTCCCCCAAAACAAAAAAAAATAAAAAATAGATCAAATCAATCATGAGCACAAAGAGTTGTAACCTTTAATATCAATTGACATGAATTTTATTTTTTTTCATTACATCAAGTGTAGGGGGGTGGAAAAGGGAAAGAAGAGGAGTTACAATCTGAGTAATCGAACTCTCATAAGTGAAAATTTATACAATCAACTAATTAAACTGCTAAGATCGCGGCATAAAAAGTTCATTATTTGGTTGAAATTATTATTTTTTTTAAAAATGAGTTTTTTCTATATATCTATTATGTCAAAAACTTTCACCAATACCACTAAACTGTAAGTCAGGCCAGCTTTAGCTCGCTGGTCTGACTTGATTTGTTGATTAGGGTTTTGATGAACGGACGAATTGGGAATTTTTACCAAAAAATATATGAAGAAAAATAAAAATTTTAAGTATGGGGTAAATTATAAGAGAGAAAAGAAATAAAAAAAATTAAATTTACTTAGAAGTGGAACACTTAATTAGATAAGAGTTCATCTAATAAATCAGGACCCAAATCTTCAAGAACCAACACATTATTTTCTTCCTTAGTAGATTTTATTATTTTCTTACCTTTACTATTTCTCTTCTTGTGTTTCTCCTTTATAACTTCGGCTATAGATGTTGAACCCTCTTGACCAGTATACTTGAATCCTCATAACGATTCTTGAACTCTCTCCACTGGAAAATTAAGATAAGTTGATGGACCGCGCATCGAGAATGCAGCTTGGTCATAAGCTAAAGCAGCTTCTTCAGCAGTATCGAATGTTCCAAGCCAAACCCTAATTCCATTTCTTGTTGAATCCCTAATTTCAGCTGCATATTTTCCCCATGGCCTTTTTCTAACACCAATGTATTGTTTTTCCTTTTGTGTATTTTCTTGATCTTGAATATTATTATTATTATCGTTGAAGGTAATAATCTCTTCTTCATCTTCAATTTTGATTTCTTCATAGGAAATATTTTCTATTGCAAAATTTCTATTTCCCCCTCTAAAGGAATCCATCTTTGGATGAAAATATATACCTTATCACTATGAAAAAAATACTATTGAAATGACAAGACCTTAGCAAATTGGTTTCTATAGATGTTTTGTGATGAACAAGTGGAAAATGGAAGGGTTGTTTTTGGATTATAAAAATTGGAAAAAAAGTTTGCAAGAATCTTTGGCAACTTTTCTTTTGTTTTTTTTTCTTCCCTTTGACAACTAGGATGCCAATATATGGCATTAGATTTGATTGATATGATTTGTTGCAAGTTAGATTGAATTTATCAACTTCTTAGAGTGAGTTGTTAATATATTTTTTTTAACTGCTATAATGAGATGTTGTTATAAAGATCGAAATATTTTATCCTACCTTGGTTAATCAAAGTATCAAACGTACAGCCTCATGGATGGAGGTAGGTGTTTACCTTCCGAGCAATCTCTTCTCGTCATAGAAAAAATAATATGAAAGATCGTTCCAAAAAAAATAAAAATAATCAATTTCCGAAATATTATTTAGAGCACAGACTGTTATAGAGATGTCTGACTATATGAATTTCACCTAGATCTATATATAGCCAAAAAAAGATTAAAGATAAAGTATTTTTTTCCTGCAAGCATCTAATATTCCAAATTTATTAGTCTGATTAATCTAAATTAGTGTTGTAAAAAATCAATTAATTACGCGAGATTTTAGCCTTTTTATACCTGAAAATTTCATTCATACAATTAATTAAATTCGATATCTCAGATTAATAATTAAAAGAAAACTACTATCATTCCAAAAAAACCATTTTGGTATAGTCCTAGGTTTCTTTCATATTTGTGGGCGTTGCAGGATTCCTGGGCTGTGATATAATTAAGTAATAATATAATTATACTTATAATTGTTTGACTAATTAAATATACATACATAATATACAAGAAACATTATTTATCTTGGAATATTGATGTAGAAGGACAGACCGGTGTAATAAAGCTTTAATTATGTACGAGGTATGAGAAAGGATTGAATTACAAGGGTTTATTATATGCTAACCTTAATTTACGTTTCTGCAAGAAGCTATTTCCACAAATTGAACCCGTCACCTCCTGATCACATGACAACTGATTTTTAACCATTGCTGCAAGGTTTAAACCGTTGCTGCAAGGTTTACTTTCAAATTGATGATAATGACAATAAATTCAATTTTCTTAATTGCTTATCATCTTCTTCATTTACAGTGACTTATCTCATCATTAATTAAAATTCAGAAAGTAAACTATTAATTTACAAATTAATAATTGCAACAATTAGATTTAATTTTAAATTTTATGACTCTTTGATTATGATTTTTGTCTTTTTCAGCCGGCTATACCCCAAAATTATTTCATTTCTTTTTTATAATTCAAACATCCTATGTTTGTTGAATACATGTATAATGTTTTAATGAAGAGTTTTTGTTTTTTCATATGTAAATAGTGCAGAGAAGTCAACAGAAAGTTACTCTTCGAAGAAAAAAAAAGTACATTGGAAATATTGGACTTGGCTCCTCTCCATTTTCCCCAAGTTCCCCTCTTAATTAATGACATATGATTTAATTAAAATGAATGACTAAGATATACTTTATTTTAAACTAAAATCTCAACCATGGTTAATATAATGAATATACTATATCAACTAAAATAGATTACTTATCCAATATTCCCTCCCAATTATTGCTCTTAACTTTTTCTCATTCCCTCTAAATTTATCAATTTTAATTTGGCAACCCACCTAAGATTATGGATGCAAATAAACTGTTTTATATTTTTACCACGAAATTTATTTTTTTTTTAAAAAAATCAATAGAAAGAAAACAAGAAGGGAAAACAGAGAGCAAGAATTTTTTCACTTGTACAAGTATTTGGAAATTCTGTGTACTATAATTTGCCCGGATAAAAAAAAAATTCAATTCTTAGATGATTTTTTTTTCCTTGTGAATTTGAAGTAATATTATGAGTTATGATATTTTTTGTTTATGTGGAGATGATATTTGGAGAATAAGATAAGTAAGATGGAGAGTAGAGAAATAGGTTGACCAAAGTGGAAATATATTAAGAAACAATTTAGAAAAAAAGTTAATTACACAGCTTCTGGAAATGAAAATTGCTAAAGTGAAATTGGAAATTAGAATTTTTTTTTCCTTTTGGTGATTTGGATTCTGGAGGGAATAAGAGAATTTAGAATTGATAAATTTGTAGGGAATGAGAAAAAGTTAAGAGCAATAATTGGGATGGAATATTGGATAAACAATCTATTTTAGTTGATATAATATAGTATTTATTATATTAACCATGGTTGGAGGTTTAAATTAAATCTTAATCATTCATTTTAATTAAGCCACATGTTATTAATCAAAAGGGGACTTGAGGAAAATGAAGAGAGTGAAAATGGAGAGGAGCCAAGTCCGGAAATATTTGTTGTTTGGTTGATTCTATTTACAGTAACTTTTTGAAACAACATTTCATTAGTAGGATCATATTTTCTATATAATAGCCTTTTTCAAATGTTATGTGTCCATGTTTTGTCATAACAAGTTATGACAACGCTTAGCAAAAAAAAAAAGTATGACAAGCAAGTTGGCCACATGAACTTGCAACATCATTCTATAAAGAGAAAAACATCTGAAATATATTTGAATTTTGACAAAATTTGTTGTAACAGACATCAATTTTGTGGAGATTTATAACCTCCCTAGATATTATGTATTCTTGTGACATATATTAGCCAGACGAATCACTGCATACACACGCTGAGTGTGTGAGGATCTGAAGTGGTCTAGCTATGCAAATATATGCCACAAATATATAGTAATAAATGGTCTAAAAGGGTCGTAGGATTACTGCAAAGTTAAAACGTGTTACAACAAATTTCGCCAAAGTTCAGGTATGTTTCAAACTTTTTTCCCTTCTATAAATAGTGTTGCTTCCATTCTCTTCAAATACACCAATTTGAGAAGAATAACTTGTGCTTATTTTCTTGTTTATAGAGGGTATTTGTAAGAGAGTTAAGTTGGAAATAAATACTTGTGTGGACCCTTTTGGGAGTGATCGTGTGAGGTTATTATTTTGGGGTATTTGGATTAGAGTATTTAATTACTCTAATTTTCTATTTTGTTTTGTGCTTTTGTATTCTCTTTTGTAGCTGTTGGAGTTAGTAAATTTGTTTTTCCTTTTAGTTGTGGACGTAGATCTCGTTGAAACACATTAAATTTATACCTCTTTTTTTTCTCAACTAATTACCGTTACTATCGTCTTTATTATTGTCTCTAATTGACTTCTTTGTCTAAATTCTGCACTACTCGAAATTCCCGATCCTAACACCAAATATAAAGGGAAAATGTTCACTATCAAAGGTTTGATTTCCATCCATAATTGGAAAATACACTATTATTCATTAATAAACACTTATTTAAGAGGTGATTAGAAAAGGTAAGTCATTGATTCGGCCCAGATAATTTTATTGGATTTTGGGAAAATTTCTCAAGTTTATACTTGATTACAACAACAAAAAGATAAGAAATTATTCACTCGTTACTTTTTAGTTGTCAAGTTTCGTTTATTGATGGTTCATTTGACTAATTTTTAAAATTAAATTAGATTGGATTAATTCAATCTTTTAAGATTAAAATTTAAAAATTTAAAAATATATAAAAAGTACTATAAGTTGCAATTTTTTCGTTTTTCAATATGATTAATTAAAAGTAATCTTAAAATATTGATCAAAGTTCATATCGTTTGACACTTAAAAAAAGAAAATATAACAGCTAAAAATGAATTGAGGGAGTACGAATCGTACGTATCATACCTATATATGAAGTATGATTTTTTTATACACAATAAAAGCTAAAGCTCTCCCTATCTTGAGTTTCTCCATGCAAAATGCTCAAACTCGAGACCTCTGGTTATTAAGCGTGTAAGTTGGACTTCTTGTTGAGTTTCACATGAGTACCTTACAAGTTCTCATTACCTATCAAATTAGTTTATCATATATACTTCATGATCATCCCTACTTTGTGGGAATATACTGGGTGTGTTATTCTGTTATATATGTATATCATGATCATAACGCGCCTTATATAGTGGCGGATCTAACCTTTAGATAGGGGGTTCATCAGAACCTCGGCGAAAAATTATACTATATTCGGAAAACGGCCTAGAATGCCCTTCAACTATCTGAAATAGTGCAAAAATACCCTTCGTCTATCTATTGGGCCTGAAATGCCCTTCCCATCTACCTATAGCGCCTAATTTATCTTTTTATTTAACAGAATAATTTATGCCTAATATATTAATGACGTGACTTCTTTTAATTGGTAAAGTAATATTTAATTAAACTAACTAATAATCCGACCCGCTAGTAATACAAACCTAATAACCCGATTTGCCCCATCCAAATATAAAAACGTTAAAACAAAAAGCCAAAATCAATCGGTTCCCTCCTCCAATTTTTCTGTTTTTCTACCTCGCCATTTCTCAATGAAAGAGAGTTGAGTAAAACGCTTTTCTCTTCAATGAAAGCATAGCGATTTGAGTAAAATTCTTGAAGATCTCAGTTCGCAAAAGAAGTATTTAACTGTATAGTCACTTTGTCAAATTTTGTAGCTTCAAAGAAGAGAAGTTCTCCAAGATGTGCCACTATATAGCAGCACCCCAACCTAGTGAAAAATCTGTCTTCATGCCAACTCCTGGATTTTTTGCATCTTCTAGCTAGTCAACAAATTGATGACGAAGATGAAACTGGAGATGAGCTTGAAGTCGAGGATGAGCAGCCCTTGTTGCTTTATCTGAAGCTAAGACTAGGCTGAAAATGAAGAAGTGACAGCAAAAAACAACTGCTACAAGGAAGATTAACTTCAGGGGCGATGAAAATGGTGTTAGTACTATACCTACTAATCTGCCATATTCACCAAGAAAGATGACTTGGAAAGGCAAATCTTGTGTTACCTCAAGTCAATTGGGAACAGAAAAAGGAGAAAAAGATTATTAGAAAACTGAAGACAAAGAGGGGCAAACCCTAAGGAACGACAATTATGCATATATAGTGATTTTTAAGTTTTTGAGGATGTTATGTAATGACATGGCACAATGAATTTTGAATCAGTCTTGAACTAACTTGATTGTATTGATTTTAAGTTTTTGAGGATGTTATCTTTCATCGTTTTGATGTCTTGTGTTGTGACTAGCTATTGTTTCGTTTTGAAGTTTTGTGTTGTGACTGGCCATTGTTCTATGACTAGTATCCCGTTCAGTATTGATAAGGTGCTATACCAGGAATCCGAGCATGGGAACCCACGGCCTTACAGGTATAATATAATGTAGCAATTGGTGTGGCGTCGTCTACTCTTGACTTATTTGCGCATCAAGAATGTGAGCAGCAGCTGATTCATAGAGACATAAAATCCAGCATTATTATGAAGAAAGTAACTTGTTTCTTGTTTTAATAAGGCGAGTGATCGATCTTCTGAGACAAGTTAAAGAGCAATCTTCTTCTCCCATGAGGAGACAAATGCTACAAGGATTAATAAGTCCTTGTCACAGTGTTTACTATAATGGTTATAGTACTAACTATGATAAAACAATGTTGTTTAAGTGAACTGCTTTATACAGACTTTTTCTGTTAGTCATAGATAAATAATTCAAATTGTTCTATGACTGATAAAATAGATAAAAAGTAAAGAGCTTAAGTCCTCGTCTTGTGATTGTGTGTGATAGTAGCTAGTTGAAGCAAAGCCTCAGGAGCCAACAGAAACACCAGTATGTTGATTACTTTTATGTAATGCTTCTATCTGCAATGTGATCTCATAATCCATTTTGGCGCCAATGTTTCTTCCCCTTCTACTTGGGATGTGATACTTGAAAATGCGTTAGGAAACTCTCCGATTGAAAAAGACACTGTCTTTCTTTCGCTGAGAGAATAGTTCTTGATGCGTTGCCTACTTATACAATTGTCACCCTCCCCCCATCCTTCATATACAACAAAGAAACTTGCTACTAACGTAGCGATTTTGTGTGTCAATGACATAAGGAGAACAAGGCTTTCGACCTTGTTAAAGCAATTTTTTGGAACATTTGAAAGGAAAGAAATGACAGAATTTTTAAACAGCAGGATGTTTCTGTTCTTAAACTTGAACAAAGCGGTATATCTTTGCTCAACTGTTTGCTGGTTTTTCTCTTTTGCAATCTCTTCAGTTTTTTAAGCTGTCGCTTGGATTCTTTAAAAATATTGTCACACTCGTATTAGTTCCTCAAAAAATGCTTAGCTCAGACGATCCGCGATATAAACCTGACAATATATATATATTTTTTTTAAGTTCGAGCAATATAGGTTTTTAGTCGACACATAATTCTATAGGTAGTGCTTGTATCAGCAAGACTACAACAAAAACATAATACCAGGTGTAATCCCACAAGTGGGGTCCGGGGAGGGTGGTGTGTATTCAATAGAGAGGTTGTTTCCCATAGACCATCGGCTTGAGTAAACATATTTAGAATCAAGTATATAAAGAAAATACAAAAGTGAAGAGGTCGTGTTAAAAAGTAAAAACAACTGATAAAGAGAACAAATAGCAACAACAAATAATATGCTTACTAAAGCGAAGGAAACAAGATAGATCTATGAGAGAACTAAACAACACTGGACTACCTACTACTAACGTTGTATCAGCTAGACTCATTATAATGCAAATTCCAGCAAAATTCTGGCAGCCCCTTACTTTCTGGGCACATGAAAAAACAGAATTTCACTTAGTGATGAAGTCATTTTCTTTGAATTCTAATTCAATTCAGCTTGAATTCAATACTTTCTTGGAATATAAATATATGGACACTAACTATAAAACTCCTAAATTCTATCAAACTTAACATAAAAAATATTTTCAACTTATGGACAAGGAAAGTATCATTTTCCTCTTCTTACTAGTACTAATGTTTCCCGCTCTTCAACCTCCATTAGCTTCTCAGATGTTGGTTTCTCATAGTCGTAGACGCCTCCTAGGCCAAGGGCGGATGTTGCAGAAAAGCATTGGCATATCCGCGGTGCACATGCAACTCCTGCGTGATAACAAGGTAGTTATCTTTGATACAACGGATTTTGAACGTTGTAACCTCGCTCTCACTTCCGGGAGGACGTTGTAACACCCCGCATTTCAGGCTTGAACGTAAACCGTCATTCCTATGCATAAATGTTCCAAAAAGCCATAAATTAGATGTAAATATAGTGTGTTAATCTATTGTGTAGTGTGTGAATCTAGTTGAGTGTTAATTGAGATCATAGAGGTCCCTTAACTCAAGGACTAGTTGAAAGCTTTCCTATATTTCAAGTTTGAGTGAGCGTCAAAACTTGGGTCAACTTCAATCGACCATAACTCCTTGTATATGATGAACTGGGAGGCAGACTATATATCAAATGAAAGGTCTTTGAGTACTCTTTCTAACGATACCAATTTCGCCAAAACACGATATCGGAATAAAAAGTTATGGCCGTTTTACAGTGAGCTGTCCGGACTGTCTGGACTGCCCAAGTGCAACGGCGAGGTCCGACGGACCGTCGCACCTGCGATGGACCGTCACCCATTCCGTCACAACTGAGGCAATAAGCCTGTTTTCTGGCCAAAAAGCGACGGTATGAAGTGACGGTCTGTCCCAGGTGCGACGGTCCGTCGCCCAAACTATCGCGGACCTCCGTTTAGCGATCTAAAGCCGTTTTAAAGGGATTTTTGGGTCTTTTTGCACCCTATTTAACCCCAAATTCCATCAATATATTCACCATAACTCATCATTCATCCATAACATTAAAAACTCCCTCTTCACTCTCAAAATAAGATCAAATTGAGGGTTTTCTCAAGAACAAGGAATCAAAAATCAAGCCTTAAGTCCAAGATCTCCAAGAAACAAATCAAGATCCGAGTTTCATCTATCAAGATCTAAGTTCTGTCTGTCAGATATGATAATCTAAGGTATGTGGGACTACTCTAAAAACCTTGGGCATAAGTTTAAATGTTTTTATCAAGATTGAAAATCCCCAATTATGTTTTATAATGAAGTATTCTACATGGTTTTCGGAAGGTATGCATCATGGGATTGTTTTAATGAATATTTATATATATATATATATATATATATATATATATATATATATATACATATATATATATTTATATATATATATATATATATTTATTGTTTTGAATTACTTTTCATGAAAATTGATTTATAACTACATATGTACGGGATTTTGTGTATTTTGTAGGATTGATTGAGAGCATGAGTATAAATTCCCTCTCTTGTTGCTAATTAACGTATATGTATTCATTGTGAAAGATTCGAAACATATGTTTTAAGATTTGAAAGTGATCTTCTCAAATATCATGGTGTTTGACGTGGATTGTTATATTTAATGAGAGGGAGTTTCTTGTTACAAAATATCCTTGCTTTAAAGGTAAAGAATTGTATGTGATTGATTAAATTAAAATGACCATCCCATGTTTTGAATTCTGTAAAGAGAATGTGTTCTGAAGATTCCAATTTGATGACTCTTTTGTGATGTTATGAATCTTGGGTGGTCATGTGCATGTTTTAAATATGGTGGGTTGTGAATTTGATATAATATTGACTTGCAAGTCAGGGCATGACGATACCTGGTGATGATATGCCCTTAATAGAAAAAGTATTGATCCTTTGAAAGCACGAAACATGATTTTGAATGATTAAAATTTGGGCTTAAGAGAGCTAATTGGTTATCCGAAGAAGGCGTTTGAGTGTAAGGGCTCATCGTTGGAAACCGTAGTTGCCGATACGGGTATTATTCTGTAAGGGGGATAATGTGGATGTCATGTAAGGGTGATGCCACGGTATACTTGTAAGGGGATATACCATGTTACTAAAACTCCAATTCTGACGGCACACTTTATTATGAGATATATATCCGTCGTTTCTAATGCGGTTAATTGCTATTAGGCTTTTTAGGAAAGTTCCCCTCTGCCCTATGCAGTTAGCTCGACTCCAGGTATAGCTCTTAATGGGCATGTAGCCGTAGGCGGGAACCTTGATGAAAAGAGCTGTCGCCTTTAAATCATCGAAAAAAGAAAAGTAGGAACCGCTCGAAAGGGACCACCATGGTGAAAAGGCCATAAGAATAAGCTGATTGAAGTAGGAAAAAGAAAAGTTATGAATAAATATTAATTAATTGACTAATACGTGATCATATCATTAATTTTAATTTGTTCTTGAATCTTTATATAATAACCATGACAACTTTTACTATTTAATAACCATATCCTTTAA
The DNA here is from genome assembly GCF_002878395.1 of Capsicum annuum. NCBI lineage: Eukaryota > Viridiplantae > Streptophyta > Magnoliopsida > Solanales > Solanaceae > Capsicum > Capsicum annuum. Next base: position 2,810,190 of record NC_061122.1, on the reverse strand, counting down.
ACAAGTGACCAAAGAAACATCAAGATTAATCAAAATCTACTTTGCTAATTCCAAATTAAGGAATACTAAAACATAATTCGTTTGATTATTGAAGTACTTTAGTGTTTGGGAACCTACTAAAGTCAAAGTGATGATAGTGACTTTCTAATTTTATAGATTGCAATCTTCTAGCTAACAATGTCTGATAATGGTTACGCCAGACAATAAAGACATATTTAATAGGGAAAAAAATTGCTTTAGTCTCTGTGCTTGGTCCTTAATATGATTTTAATCCCTGTAATATTTGATTTTCCTCATTTAACCTTTAATTAATTGACGTGAATTGTTTTAATCCTTCAAGTAACAGTGATTAGCAATTTTAACAGAATTCTCCCTACTACTGTCAAGGATATTTATATGGTATAACAACAAAAAATACTTTTTTAAAAAACAGAAAAAAAAACCTAAACGTAACAATATTTCGAAGTAGTTCTTAAATGGACATATGATGTAGACACCTAATTTTGTCCCTTCCGAAGACCCAAAGGTATCAATTTTTACCCTCGTGTGTCCTACCCCATATAATTATATCCCGCAAAAATACAAAAATAACAACTTTAAACAAACTCCCTAACAAACTTTATCCTACCCAACTAACCTACCCCACACCCCTATACCCCTACCCCACTCACGGGAATTCCATTTTTGTTTTCAAGTGAAAAGAAGGGAGCATACACATCCATTTTTGTTTCCAGGGAATATACACACATAACAAATCACAAATAGAGGGACCCACAGGAGATTCCTTTGGCTTCGTTTTTGCCAAATTAAAATAAGGGGGCTCATGGATTTGGATCCACTTATTCACACACATATATATATATATATATACACATACACCTAATGAGATAGAGAAAAGAAAAAAAAAAAGCTCTCCATTGTTGTTCCAATTTTCAGCTCATGATACACACACATACATATGCAAAAATCTCACACACACACAAGAATCAGAGAGATTAAGAGGAGTGAACTGCGAAGAGAGGGAGGGAGGGAGATAAGTCGAGAAAGTCAAAGCAGTGATAAAAAAAGGAATAAAAATGGACTGAAATTCAAAAAGGGTCAATCGGAACAGTGATACCAGTAATAGATCCGATTTATTTTATGTTTTTTCTGGCGAAATCTTCCCCATAATCGGTTTAAATTCATCAAGTCGACTCACCCAGTCTCGAAATTCCCCTCAAAATCTCTGCGTTTCCTCGACTTTTAGGCGTAATCTCGACGGAAAACGCTGAAGTCGCCGAACTCCGACCCTTTTCCGTCGATTCTTCTCGCTGTCGATGTGTCGGGTAGAGCATCATTCTAGGATTAGTTTAGAATAGGATTTACATTTCCGTATTTTTTTATTTTTTGGGACTGTATAATTTGGACCGGACATTATTTTGGTCTTGAATTTTGTTTGATTTGTTTTGTTTTACTTGTTTTGTGAGTTTATGTGGTTTGTACATTTTATAGCGTCAAAATTAGCCAATACATTCCACCGAGCGACCGTGATCGAACCACGGGATAGAGGGGTGTCTAACACCTTCCACTCGGTCAACAGCATTCCTTAGCCGGAATCTCTGTTCGCAAACCAGTCTTAAAGAGTCAAATCGTTTTGAAGAGGATTTTCCAAAGGTATCTTGGCACACCGGATTATGCCAAGTGGCAACTCTGAGTTTAAATGAAAATAATCCTTTTTGAAACAATTCTTTATTTTTGTCACTTTAATAATAATAAAACCATTTCGAACTTAAAATCAATTTTTTCGGAGTTAAGAAAAGGGTGTGACAACAAACAATTGGAAATATCTGTAAGAGACCAGTGCATTTTTGGACCTCTAACCTTCTAATACACTATGTTGTTCGGACTCTTCAAAAATGACAACGGATGCGTGTCAGATTCTCCTAAAGTAGTGTATTTTTGGAGAATCCGACACGAGTGCGGCATTGAAAGTGAAGAGTCCGCGCAACTTAGCTAATACATATACACTTAACCTCTGGTGCACTCTATAAAAACAATGAAATTATATAAGAGTTGCCTTCTGTAACAAATAGATTTTCACTTTATCTAACCATGAAATACCAGTGCTTATAGATTCTACCTTAGATGTTGCACGTTCAGCAAAATACGCATGAAGCAAAGCTTTAACAAATAGCAGCAATTCATTAACTCCATAACTGGCAAACAAAATCATACACAAAAAATCTCAAAACAAAATATTCTAAAGACAATCAAACTAACCACAAAGAAAATAGTATAAATAGAAAATGCAAGCACTCATGTAGCAGACTGAAGTGAACCTATTAAGCTATCCCGTAAAAGAAACCTAGGAAACAATTTTACATTGACAAGTTGCACCCCCAACCCCCCGGTCCTATTTCTACTGCCCTTGGTCGACTATAACTTAATTGTGAATGTATAATAAATGAGTTTAAAACTTCCACTCAAGAATTGTATAAATGATAATACAATGCTGTACTAATTGGTTCCCTGTGGGACTTCAGAGAGCAGATAAACAATTTTCGGGTGTCTTAATAAGTAGAGACCATAAAAATGATTATACGTTTGCAAATAAATAATACCAATACTTGCTGAAGCAGAAAACGTCATTCAAACTGTGTACTTTTCCCAAATTTACCATCTCACTCTTTTTTAAAAAAAAAAAAAAATCAATTACCCAGATGAACTGTGGGTCGTGTTGTATTAGCAAAAAGGGGTAGAGGGGGGCTAGGCCTGACCTCGATACAACGCACAACCATTAGTGATATCAATCATAAGTGATATCACCCTACCAGAAGGCATACACAATTATTATATTGCCTTCTGGTACATACACAAATCTATGCTAGCTAACAAAGAAGTTGGATTTGTCATATTTACATCTAAGACTAGGCATCATCCACTTGTCTAATTGGATGAAGCCTCAAGCCTGTCTAGGAAGACTACTCATCAGATTACATTTGGAGTATGTTAATTCATTTACTAGATATTTCTGAAGCGCGAAGTGTCTAAAAGAACCTCTGCGCCTTGTACTAATGTCCATAGAAACTTTTGCTACTTGGATGCTAGAATGACGTTTCTGTCTTTATGCTAGTGGTGCTGATCGCAGACTTCCACACAATAGGTGCAATTTCTATCAAGCTATTCTTTCACTCTTCCCATTCCCTACTATTATGGACGTATTCCTACCCACTAACCCTCTATCCTAAGAAGTAATATTGTTGTGATAGTAATAGGAGAGCTCACCAAACCATTTATAATTCTGTAGTACTCAGCACTACCAACAAGAACAACCTCAACGACGATAACTAGAACGAGATTGATGGGAATATTCTTTCCGAAGTAGTTCAATGTGTTTCCATCTAAAATTAAAGCTCTAGTCTACACATAAGACAAAATTTCATATTCAGGAGTTCCCTCACATTTAAACAATCAAGATAGGTGCAATTAATAGAATGGTGATATATACCTTGAACCAAACAGCCTCAGAAGCACAGTTGACACCAAATTTGTTGAAGGCTTTAGGGAAAATAAATCCAGCAGTGCCGAGCATAGCCCATCTGGCATGGATCACCTTATCAATATCTGCACCAGATCGAGTAATTTCAAATTTTGATCTATCTCCACAAACAACAAGAACAAAATTGACATACTGAGAGTGTAATTAATTAATGTGTCACTAGTACACTTACTTGGTGAAGTCTTCTGCTTCTTGCTAAGACCAAAAGGATCATAACAGTAGCTGCAATAAGTACAAAAAAGTTCTTTTATGTATATACTCATCATATCTTTTACATTAATTAGCAGTATAATATTTCAGCTAAATTATGAGATGCAAGACTATCAAGAAGAGAAGAAGACAAATGCGCAAAAAAGAAAATATATTTCTTCTTCAGATGAATAACAAGCAAAGAAAAAGGAGTCTATTTCTTCTTCGTATAAAAGAACTTTCAGAACATCTTTCGAAGCTCCTAGAAAGCCAAACTTTTTCTTATCCAATTCTTGCCATTACTCAAAATGTAAGGTGTGCAACTAAACTTAAGCTATCATGATAGAAAAAATCTACTGATATACAAATCATACATTAATTTATTTTTTCTTTTTGGCTCTTTCCATGAATTTCCTCTTTGAAGAATCAAATAAAAATTAACAGATTTCAAAGATCGATAAACACATTCTTTACAGCCAAATTCATCACCTACTAAACTTGAGCTACCATGCAAGAAAAAGTTATAGATATGCAGATAAAATAAAACACCAATATGAGAGTTTAATCAAAAAAATCAGATAAAAATAACAGATTTCAAGAACCAAAACACATTTATGAGGTCTGTAAGAAAAAAGAAAAATCGAAGATGAATACATGTACCTCAGACCCTAGGTCGAACTGAAGAAAAAATAGAGAAAGAAAATCCGATTTAACATAATTGGAGCAAAATTCATTCTGGTGTAAGCTCCTCCAGTAATTTTCGCTTTGTGTTTCATCAAATTTGATTTGACTTAGGCATTTGAGTAAAAGAAGGGAAAATCAAAAGATAAACAAAGAGTTGAGCTTGAGAGAGAAAAATATTTTGTTCAAGTAAAGATCAGATGCAAATATCTGAAATGAAGTGTTCTCGTAAGTTGTGATCGAGAGAGTGAGAAAACATTTTTTTACAGGTGAGTTGTGATGTTATGCTGTTAAATAAAGCTAAAATAAAATTTATTATTAATAATTATAATATTTTATAATACCATAAATACCCTTGATTGTATTAACATATCTGTTAAAATTGTTAATCACCTTTACTTGAAGGATTAAAACAATTCATTTTGATTAATTAAAGGTTAAATGAGAGAAGTCAAATATCACAAGGACTAAAATCATAATAAGACCCTAACAAAAGGATTAAAACAATTTTTCTCTCTATTTAATATATAATCTCACAAATAGGGTCTAAAAAGAATAAGATATACGTAGACTTTATTCCTAACACGTCAATCAAATCTAAAATCCGAAAAAGTACAATAAAAGCAAAACTTTTGAATAATAATTTATATTTGATGTAACGTATAATCAGTGGGATTCAACTAAACGCAATATTTTTAGCACGAAGTATGACATCAAAAGTCAATTTTTTTTTTTTTAAAGCATTACATTTCTAATGTCATGATTTCAAAATTGTAATAAATTAATAAATAAATTCACTTTGAGGGAGCAAAACAAGAAAAGAAAGAAGAGAGAAATTAAAGAGAATAAGGTAGCACTAAGTTTTAATCAAGAGTTCCAATTTTCCAAATAAATTTGAGATGAAGAATTTTTCTCATTTCATTTGAAAAATAGGAAACAATAATTTGAACTATAAACCCCATTTCTCAATTTGTACGTGGCATCCTTGTAACATCCAGTAGTTGTTAAAGTGCTTAGAGGTCACTGCTCAAGCCGTTGAAGTAGCATCTTACAGAAATGTCGAGTAAAGTTGCGTATAATAGATCCAAATTCAACCAGCATGTAGAGAGAGCTTAGGTGCACTGACAAGCTGGCCATTTTTTTTTTTTCCTAATTCATTGATTGTAAATGGACAGTAGTTGGGGACAGAGGCTATCCCAGGATTTCCTCATCTCAGATCTCTGAGGAAGAGGATCAAGTTGGCCTTATAACATACAAACTACGCTAATATTCTCTGTATCATTTTAGTTTTTATCAAAAAAAAAAAAAAACTAGAGTAAATTAAAGCATGTTGTACCCTTCGGAACTATGATCAAATTTGCTACGACACACTCCAACTTCACGAGGGTCCTATTATTTTCCTAAACTAAAATTTAGCGTAACTTTTTCAGCCTTTTAGCTGACGTGACATCTTTGACGTGGGCCGCATTTATCTAATAAAAGTGTAACGTCAGTACAAAAGGGTGACAAAAATACGTTAAAATTGAGTTCACGAAGGTAACAAGACCCTGTGAAGTCGGAGTGTGTCGTAGCAACTTAGCCATAGTTCGGGAGTTACTAGATGCTTATCTTAAAAGATTATTATATATATATAAAAAGAAGATGGAAAGGCATGAACAAGGAGCATATATTCAAGATTTACCAGATGTACTTACAATTTGTAAACTAATATGAACTCGAAGAAGAATACTCAGATAATAATTCATCTAATAAATCAGAACCTATATAACATCTATTTCCTCATTTGATTGAACTTCAACTTCAACTTCATCATCAGAAATTATAGAAACTTTTTGAAGTTTTTTTTTCATCTTGAATCTTGAAATCCATTTGCATTGTGGATGGAGATCATATTTTTTCTTTGTTCTCACCTTATTGCAGATATTTTTAGTATAAAGTTCTGAAAATGAGTGGACCAGCTTAATAATATTGTATTTAGTGATTATATTTAAGTAAGATATATAATTATATATATACTGACAGTGTTACGAATTTTTTTATATCATTATCTAATTTAACATAGTATTATAGTAGGTTATTATAACTTTCTATATCTCGCCATCCTAACTTGTTTGAGAATCTGTTATTATTGTATTACTTTGTCTCACTTTATGAGATGCAATTACTTACTATTTGGAGAGTTAAATGAATTTTTCTTTTATCAAGCTATTCTCATATGCCTTTTCAAATATTTTGAATTGTAAATTATTCTTGTACGTGACTTATATTACATTATTTTATGTAGCCTTATAAATGTGTAAATCTTATTTCAAGAAAACTTAAAGATACTACGCCTAAATTCACATCAATATTTAGATAGTTTGATGCATACTTTGAATCGTTTCGTATAAAATGGGAGGGAGGAATTACTTTATTTTGCAGATCAATTATCATTTTAGTCTTGCTACATGTAAATTAACAATCTAATATAATAGTGTTATAAACTATGCACTGATTATTAATGATTAAACTTTTAATTATTAGTGATTAAACTAATTAATTCAGAAATGTTGGAAATTAATGAATGGAGGGACATTAATGGATTAAATTAGAGAGCAAGTGGGGAATAATTATTTGACAAGTTGGATTAACAGTACTGTGGTCTGTGTTTGTCAATAAATAGAATTGGGACGAGGATTAATTATTGGGACAAGGATTAATTAGCAATTGATCATGATCTACTTATTATAACTGTTAGATTTGAGCTGGATAAGGATCATTAATTAAGAAGTTGTTTAATAGTTACTATTACTTTCTCCGTTCATTTTTACGTATCCAATATTGATTTGACAGAACACACTTTAAGAAACAATAAATAATAGGAGTAATTTCATTATATCACCCTTTAAATATCATAAATTAATTCTTTGAAAAATGTACTGAATAATAAATAGTATTGAATAAGAGTAAAATGGCCTAGTGAATACATTATCTATTAATTTTTTAAAACTGAACAAGTATTATTGAATATTTATTTTTAATTACGTGGATAATTCAATATGGACGGAGGAAGAGTATCTAATAATAAAGGCAAAATATGCACCAATAAGTTGTGGTGTAGTAGTGATAAATATTCCCTTATCCTTAACTAGAGATCTTGAGTTCAAGTCCCTTAGGATATGGAGTCGCTTTTGTTAGGGAGCGGTTTACCCCTTATGTGGGACTTCGTGGCGCAAATTTGAATTTAGTCAGGTTCTAAAGCGGGTGTTGGACATTGGGTGAAAAATCAAAAAGAAAGGGTAAAATGAGCACAAATATATAATTATCGATTAGTTTTTTAAATCAAATAAATATTATTAGGTATTTATTTTTAATAACATGGACAGATATAGAGGGACGAAAGAACTAAATTATTAGTTTTATTATTTAATGTTAATTGATTAACATAAATCATTTGGTTGTCTACCACCCAACTCTCCCCACCAGTAGAAATATGTATTGAAAACCTTAAAGGGACAAGTTAAAATAGAAATCCCCAATTGTTTTAATAGCAAACTAAAATAGATAAATCAACCTAATCCAATGAACAAATACAACAATATTTCAACAGAAAGATTTTATCAACGCTACCATAATTTGATACGTTGAATTTAACTTGTTTATCAATATGAAATGGAGGTCATATGTCATTGTGCCATAACATTAATTTTATTGCCCTATGTAATGCACCTTATTTCTTCGCTCTCATTTATACATGATTATTATATTGTTCAAGTTTCAAATTAGATATTGAAGAGAACATGTCACATCTTATAACAGCTAATTAATATATAAAATATGTCTTTTTGAGGAAAAAAAAGGCTCACCTCCTAATAACTATATCCTTAAAAAATGTTTTCCTTTTTCTTATCCAGAAAGTTTCCACAGATTTTTTTTGTATAAATATTTCACCTTTCTTGGAAACAAAACATGGTCCGTATAATAATGTCCATTCAAAATAAATAAATTAAGGTAAATTGCACCACATTAAGTTCCTCAAAACTCAAAAGTCTTTATCTTTTATCTTTGATTCGCCGGCTGCCTGACCAGTTCTATCAGCTACGTGATTAGTTTTTTATAAAAAGAAAAAAGAAAATTATGTTTAAAATAGACCTCTGAACAACTACACGATAAAAATAGGTAGAGTTTTATTCATGTACAAAAATAACACGTTGCAAGTAATTTTTATGATATGTATTAAATTATTGTAATTTTTTTAAAAAAATTCAAACTAATTTCTCACTAGTTCGTATCTTTTGTTGAAGTCATTTGAATTTTATTTTTTTTACCTCTTCTAATCAATTTCTATTGTGTTTGCATGCGCTTGAATATTAAAATGTGATATATTTTTAAAAAAAATGTTGAAAATTTGATGTTTAAAAGCGGCAATAATTGTACTTGAATGTGTATTTAATTTGAAAAAAAAAAAAAACTAGAAACTTTGTGGAAAGTAAATTCAGTTAAAAAAATCATCAAAAATATTTTTTGCATACTTAAAACTCACCTTTAAATTTTATTCAAAAAATTAATTTAATATATAACTAAACATCGTTCTGATTTTTTTTTTAAAGGAAAAAGATCATTTCCAAACGGGGTCTTAATGTCCATATTCGCTGAAACTATGATGACATCACCGTAAGGTCCATGATGATGCAGTCAGTGACGTCATAATTGAAAAATAAAATAACAGGAATATTGAGCACCATAAACCCAAGATTGCAAATTAACACTTCTTCCCTCGATTTTAATTTGTCTGTCTTACTTTTATTTAAATTTGTTTCTCAAAGAATGTCTCTTTCAAAACTCTCTAAATTCAATTTTTCGATCATAAAATTTTAAAAATATTTTAATACATTAAACGTTTCTTTTTCTTTAGTTTAAAACAATAAAATTTAAAAATCTTAGTTACTTTCTTTTAACTATATGTACCCTTTTCCCACTCTATCTCTTAGGAGGATTAGTAGTATTCCTACTTTACGTTCAGCGTGATTAAATCCTCGATAACGACAGAGGTGCTGAACAATCTGAACAAGTAGAGGATGTGATTCTTAATAGAAAGATGCGGAGAATGCAAATTGAAGTAGATTGTTAGTGGGTAGGAGTACGTTGTTACAAGTAGGAGGAGCGATTTGTTTATCGATGTACCTGTAGTCATAGTGTTATGCATGTGCATGTGTCTTGTAGTTTCTTATTCGTGATGTTTTGGTGATACTTGTGAGTTCAGATAGATAGTTTATAGTATTACTCTATGAGTATATTGTTTCTTTTATTATCTAGTGATGTGTGATCTTATTTTGTTGTTTGTTTTTATGTTTTCTGCTTATTATACTGTTATTTGTATTGAGTCGAAAGTCTATCAAAAATAATATCTCTATTTTATTTGATACTGAAGTAGAGATATAAATTGCGTTCACTTTATCCTCCTTAATTTTCATTGCTATTATTAATTGTCTTTAAATTTTGTGTGAAGTCAAAATCAAATAAATAAATTAAAACGGATAGTAATAAACAATAATAGCCTCACATTTTGAGATTTGTCTTTTTCCGTCGGCTGATAGATACCCCACAAGCCACTTCTTTCCCTAAATGAACGTACAATTGAATACGACCATCAATGTTAGTGAAAGAGCTAGTTTCTTCTCTTTCTAACTTTTTTCTTTTTTTTAATTATTTTGAAGTAATCAGTAAAATTATTGTCATGTAATCAGGAGGTCACGAGTTTAAATCTTAAAAATAATCTTTGACAGAAGTATAAGGTAAGATTGTGTATGATACACCCTTGTGGTGGAGTCCTTCCTAGGATACTGCGATAACGGTAGCTTTAATACACCGAGCTGTCCTTTTTTTTTTTTATATACTTGAAGGATATGGTTGAATTAACTGATAAAGTTGATGTCATGCGATCAGTGAGTTATAAATTCAAGTCTTGAAAATAGTATTTGTCATAAATATAAAATAAAATTGCGTATAATAAATTAGCCCGCTTTAGTGCGCAAAGCTGTATTTTTTTGTCCTTTGTATAGTTCAGATTTATATATTCTTTTGTTTTTCACTTGGATATACCATATTCGTATTAGGGACTGTTCAAATTTTCTAGCATATTTTTGTCTTGAGTTGGAGGTATTTTGGAGATAACCTATCTATCTCATATTTAGAGTACAAGTAAGATCCGCATATATTCTACCCTGCCAGACTTTATTTTGTAGAACTATACTGAATATGTTGTTGGCTATTAAATTTGAATTTGTTTCATAAAGTCTTATAATAGGGATTAAAGCTCACTAACAAAGACAATCTTGTATCCAATAGGTCCAAACTCGAGATAACTAATTAAGGATAAATATCTTATTTTCTTTTTTGTCCTAATTTTTATAGTAGAAAAGCTTGGACATGAATTGATTTATGTCCCAAACAATAACTCTAACTTCACATCAATCTAAACAGTGGCAAATTTAAAATTTGGATGTTACATATACATTCGAGTTCAGGATCCTACCACAAGTAATTTACCTGGCCTATTGGGTTCAAAATCTCTACTTTGTAAAGGTAGAGGTAAAATCTTCATACATCCTGTTCTTCCTCGAGCCATTCGTGCAACTATATTTGATATGTTATTGTTGGGTTCAAAATCTACTTTGTCTCAATTTATGTAAAAGAGTTCAAAGTACGAGAGTTAAAACACTTAATTTTGAGTTTTGACTATGAATTTGGGTACACTATGATTTATCATATGTTTATTATAAAATTCACATACTTGAAAAACTATACGAAAAGTATTAACGTCAGTAAATGATGGTTCAAAATATTTACAAAAAGTTTGAGGTAAAGTTAGCTATATGAATCTTTACTGATCATATCGTTCCATTTAAGCTTTATCTCTATCAACATATATCCCAAAAAATAAGATGGAAAAGTATAACTCAGCTGCCAAAAGTTGCTTAGTTGAGCATAAACTCCCAATACAATTACAACATACTGAGTATATTCTCATCAAGTGAGGTCTGAGGAGGATACATGTACGCAGTCCATACCACTACTTCAGAGGTGAGATACAAAGATTGTTTCCGATAGATTGTATCTCCGGCTCAAAATAAAACAATCTAAAAAAGGAATCATAAAAAGACAAGATACGATAGAAATTACCACACTCAATAATACCATATATACATGATTCACCAAGTAATACAATAAATAATCCAACATACTGAAATAATACTAGTACTATCGCTACTAACATGGATAATAAAATCCCCCAACCTACTAGCACTGACACACTTGTTCCTACTATCCTAATCCGCTTCCTCCATATTTTTCTATCTAGGATCATATCCTCGATAAACTAAAGCTGCTCCATCTCACTCTAAACACCTCCCTCCAATGAGCAAAAAAATTAATTTCTCAAATGAGGATTCACAATCCAATTAAGATGAGATGGGCAAAGAGTGGAAAAGTTCAAAGAAAATGACCAATTCATGCACAAGAAAATTCAAACCTTCCTGATGAGACATCTATTGTAATTATCCATGTGGCAACATACAGTAAAGTTATCACCTAATGAGTTATAGGTTATGTGTTCGGGTCGTTGAAGCAATCACTAATGCTTGTATCAGGTTAGGCTCTACACCACACTCCTTGTAGGGCAACCCTATCCCGACTTCGACTAACACAGAGCGCTTTGTGCACTGGACTATCCTTTATAATGTAATTATCCTACTCTCAACAACAACATACTCAGTATATTCCTACAAAGTGAGGTCCGAGGAGAGTAAAATGTATGTAGTTCATACCATTACCTCAGATGAATTAAAGAGATTGTTTCCGAAGAACTTCGACAAAGTAATTACCCTACTTTTGTAGTAAGATATATGGATAGCATAAGACATCAAGCTACCAACCCGAGAAAAAAAAACATACATTAAACAATGAGCAACCAATCAAGCATGACGACAAAGAGTGGTAACCTTTAATATCAATTGACATGAACTTTTTTTTTTTCCTTTACATCAAGGGTAGGGGCAGGAAAAGGGGAAAGACGAAGCGATTACAATGTGAATAATCAAACGCTGACTAACAAAGTAAAAATTCATATAATCGACTAACTGAACTGCTAAAATTCATGCATAAAAAAACTCATTGTTTGGTTGAAATTCTTTTTTTTTTTTTCAAAAGTGAGATTTTTCTATACATCTATTGATTATTGTGTCAGAAACTTTCACCAATACCACTAAACTATAAGTCAGGCCCGCGTTAGCTCGCTGGTCAGACTTGATTTGTTGATCAGGATTTTGATGAATGGACGAATTGGAAATTTTTACCCAAAAATGTTTGAAATTTTTTTTTTTTTTAAGTATAGGGTAAATTATGAGAGAGAAAAGAAATTAAAAAAAATAAATTTACTTGGGAAAAGTCATCGTTTTCACCCCAAACTATACATGAAAAGTCTAGGTCACACCTAAACTATCGTAGTGACCTATTACACACCTAAACTATAAAAAAGTGGAACTATTACCTCCCCGCGACGCCCATTTTAAGGCGCGTTTCTTACACTCGTTTTAGGCGCGTTCAACCTTTTAAATAACAAAAATAAACGGCTTAAAACATTAAAAATACAACACTCTTAATTTTCAGTGGATCTATTGAACCCTAATTCCTATTTAAGCCAATTTGGGGCTCCAAACTAAGAACCCTAATTCCCAAATTTATCTTTCAAAATCAAAATTAAAGATCATTTGTTTGAAGAATTGGTAACTAAATGTTAATAAAATTATTTTTTTATTTTTTCAATTGAAAAAATATTAATAAAATTATTTTTTTTATTTATTCATTTTAATATGTGGATCCCGCCTCCTTCAATTGCTAGTTCTTCACCAAAATCACCATTGACACCATCATCATCAAACTCAAATCTTCACCACAATAATTTTAAGAATAAAACAAATCCTTAAATGTCGGAGCCTTTAATTCAAACATATGATCATCTGAAGAAAAAATTTAGCCATAATTCTCCTACAAAACCAAAAGAAATAGTTCTTGTGAACTTGTCGATCCAAGATATATACAAAATTCTTCATTTTTCTTTCATTCCCTTCCTTTTTTAATACTTAGTACTATTTTGTGTTTAAGATATGTAAGACCATTATTCAGGGCACAACCAAAATTATCCTTTTCCTACACAGTAGGATTGAACAGACCAAGTTGCAAACTTCCAGAACAAATTTAAAAGAAAAATCTTACAAATAGCAGCAAACACTTATCAAGATTCTTTTTTTTTTTTTAATTATCTATAAAGAAAAAGGGGCTAGTTGAATTCTTGATTTTGGGGTCTTTCGGAGGAATTGTATGTAAACAGATCATTTGGGTTGAAAAGTTCAAGATTGTACCTGGGAATATAAAAAGATTTAGTCTTGAATGAGATTTTTAGAAAATCAGATCGATTAATCTTCACAAATTCAATGAAGAAATTGGTAACTATCGGTGGATATTGAAATATTAATGGTTAGTCAAATTGGGAAATTTGAAGTAATTTGGAAGGAAGAAAAGTAATAAATGAGAATAAGCTTATGAAGATCCTTGTAATTTCATCCCAAGATCTAAAAGTATCGATTGAAAACTTTTACTTTCGTCAGAAAATAAAATTCCGACGACCTTCACTTTTTTCTTTGCCGCTATCTATCTCAAGACTCATCCTTATTGAGAAGCCTTTGAATCTTGATTTGCTTGATACACTGCTATTGTATTCGTTTGTTGGTGAAGCTCCCTTTTAGAGGTGATGGGAGAGATGAATGGGGTAAGAAAGATGACTTGAAAAATTTTGTTTAAAAATATTGTTTAAAATTATTTTTGACGTGAAAAGTGATCTGGAAAGTGACATGGAGCGAGTGGACTACACTCCACTCATTGAACTTGGGCATGGATGTCGCGGGGAGGTAATAGTTCCACTTTCTTGTAGTTTAAGTGTGTAATAGGTCACTACTATAATTTAGGTGTGACCTAAACTTTTAGTGTATAGTTTGGGGTATGGGTGTCAAACGGACCGGACCGGACCGGACCGGGACAACCCGGAACTGGCCCTTCTATTTTAATCGGGTTGAGGGCCGGTTTTGGTGTTAGACGGGCCGGGACAAACAGTAAAAAATTAAAACCCACCCTCGCCCGGCCCACTTAACCCAACCCGGTCAAACCCACCAAAACCCGGTCAAATCCAGTTAAAAATCGGTCAAACCCGGTCAAAAATATATAAAAAAAACTTTCTTTCAATATACATTACATATACCCACCTATATATATTATTATAAATACGTTAAATAATATATATACACTATATATATATAGTATATACTACATTAGAATTTAAAAAATATATACACATATACACAATTAGTCAATTACTCATAAATATGCACCATTCAATGTATATATACTACTACTTATAAAATATACTACAATATATATACATTACAATATATATATAGATATACTTATATACTAATTTATAAAACATATTCACATGTATACGTTAAATATACACTTCTATAGAAGATATATGCACAAATATACAAAACTATGCTACTTAATATAATAAATTAATAATATTTGGTAGTAAATTAATAATATATTAGAAGTAAGTTTTAAATTTAAAGTAGAAAATTAGAAATTCAATTTAAAATTTTAAATCGTTAAATGAAAAAATATAAAAAGCAAGGACTCAGGAATGAATGAATTTGGAGAATTTTATTGATTGCAAAATGATTCAAAATTTATAATTTACATGAATAAAAAATCTACAAATTATGCATCATTTTTTCCAACTAATTCATGTTAATATTAACGGGAACTTGCATAGGATAGTCGAAGTCAACGGGGGCAAAACCATGCATTAGACTTGATTCTCCTGAGTTCTCCCGTGAAGTCATAATTTCTTCAAGTTTCAGCTTGTCGCTCGGCTCCGATTACATTCCTTGGTTTCTGCTTTCCACTCTAATCCAATCTCTGAGGCAAATTAGAACTTTCATTGCATTGCTTCCCAATGAGTGTCGGTTGTCTCCAAGCTGCTGTCGTCCTGACTAAAGGCGCTCTCTGATGCAACAGTTGACATTGGAACATTCAAGATATCTCTAGCTAATCTTGAAAGCACAGGATATTGTGTTTCATTACTCCTCCACCAATCCAACGTGTTGATCCGTCGTCTGCGATCCTCTGGTGCCGTCCGAAGATAATATTTCAGCTCTTCCCGATAAGTTGATGTGTAATTTCTCTCATCAACACTGTTCTAGTAATTTAAATCATAAAACGAATCAGAAAAACTACTATGTGCCGGCCTTTTAGAAGATGATGGCTCCTCGGGAGGATGAGGATCGATAGTTGGAGTGATATTTGTAGGTACGGCTAAATCAAATAAATCAGCATAGTGATTATATAATTTTTTTTATGTAATCCTTTGCATCAGCCGTAGCTGTCCATAAATCAGGTAGTACTTGTTCAGAATCATGGTTAGTATTTATTTCCAAGTTAGTATAAATAAGAGTATTAAAGTGGCACATATTATTATATTTCACGCACGGATTTAGCATAGCACCAACCAAGTAAATAGGGGGAATCGGGAAAAAATATCTTTAAAATTTCGTAAACATGGCGCCAACAGCTTCTTTATAACCTTCTTTATTTTTATATTCTTTGAGCAAACCACAAATATCGGCTATATATGCCAAAATATTACAAACAATAGGATAATAAGCCCCGAAAAATTCAACCGTAGCTACATAAATTTTTTTTAAAAACTTAACAAGATCATTAATTACAACCCAATCAGAATTATGTAGCATGCAATCAGCAGAATAAGCAAATGAACCGCAATGTTGGTTAAAAGCTAGTGTACTAGAAATTCTATATTTATAACAAGTTTTTAAAAATTCATATGTAGAATTCCATCTAGTATCAATTTCCTCAGGAATCAAAATCGGTGTAAGTCCATTTTCTTGACATTTAACTTTAAATTCTCTAATTCTCGATCTACGATTATTTTCTTGAATAAAACCAATGACAAGACGAATTTTTTCAATATAAAGCTCAAAAAAGTCAAGACCATCTTTTACAATTAAATTATATATATGACATGCACACTTAATATGAAAAATTTCATACAAGGGCGGAGATAGCGTAGATTTTATTTTTGTTATAGCAGTCTTGTTGTTAGAAGCATTATCAAAAGCAATACATAAAATTTTATTTTCGATACCATAATATCTGGTAATTTTAACAATAGAATCAATAATAAATTGTCCAGTATGTTTACGATCTTCATCATATAAAAAATCAAGAATACATTTTTGCATCACGAAATTACTATCCATCCAATGACAAGTAATGATTAAATAATTATTTTTATTTACAGCACGACCAAGATCAGAAGTTAGGGACAGTCTACATTGAATATTTTTTAACAATGTTGATAAATAAAAATAATATTGTGAATGGAGTCTAAAAATATCAGGCCGAGAAGTAGTTCTAGGAATACCGTTAAACATAAGATTATAAATTGCTTGTATATAACGAATAAAGGCATCAGAAGAAGGAAAACTAAAAGGCAAACAACCCACAACTACTATTTTAGCTATTTCTTCCCAGTCCCTCAATTTATTATACTTCTTCACTACGTGATCGGTTGCTGGGTCCATTCTAGTCTGCGTTGGCCCACCAACATCCCCACCACCTTGTGCAATATTTAACTCTCTTTTGTGATCTTCAGCTATATGTCTCATTAACATACCCGTACCCCCTTGCTTGCCTCCACTTCTATGCTTATATATTTGTTGATAAATATTGCATTGCACCTCAATATCTGATATACGTTCAAAAATTTGTCATGCAACACTAGTTCTTTTACGAGGTCTTGGGGCACTGGGAGGACGGGAAGGGAGATTAACCGATTCAGATCTAACGATAGCATCTCCTACTGCGGGTATCTCAGCAATATTTTCATTATCTTCGTCTAAATTAACCGCATCTACTTCATTTTCTTCTTCTATACCGTAATTTTCCTGAGCTTCTACATAATCCATATCGTGAGCACCTACACCTATTTCTTCCTTAAAAGGTGTACCAAGCGATACCGGAGGCGAAGGCACACGGGTATATCTACTACTTGAACTACCTCTACCGCTAGTAATTCTCTTTTTACTACCACTACCGCTTCCGAGACAAAAATTTTTAACACCTTTAGTAGCGAGGTTTCTTAATTTATCCATAATATAAATTAAATTAAACTAAAAATATTCAAAATACACAAATATAATAAAATTAAATATTAAACAATTAATACAATAAATAAAAATTAAACGTAAGAGATGGAACGACAATACCAAATTTTGAAAGTATCCGAAGGTTGCGACTTTAGAAACTTTCGCTCGTACTTTGTAAACGAAAAATTAAAAAATTAAAGTGAACACTTTAAGAAATTAAATATATTGAATATTTGAGAAATGAGAATTGAGATTTGAGAGAGTGAAAAATTGTGTGAAAAATGATTTGAAGTTGTAGGGAATTTATAGAATTTTTTTTGGGATTAAAAAAATATTTTTTAAAGTTAATTTTTTTTTTTTAATAAATGGGCCCAAACTAGCCATTTGGACCAAAAAACGGCTAGTTTGGCCCCAAATCCCAATTTTTATTTTTTTTTTAAAAAAAGGTATCTGAACCGGGTTAGCCGGACCCATTTTAAAAAAATAATTGACCCGTGATCTGGAACCCTAAAGCTCTAGGGCTTACCGGACTGGGTTAGTTATAAGGGCCGGGCCGAGCCGATCCGGCCCACTTGACACCCTTAGTTTAGGTGGAAACGATAACTTTTCCCAATTCACTTAGAAGTAGAAAACTTAGATAAGAGTTCATCTAATAAATCAGGACCCAAATCTTCAAGAACCAACACATTATTTTCTTCCTTAGTAGATGTTATTATTTTCTTACCTTTACTATTCCTCTTCTTGTGTTTCTGCTTTATAACTTCGGTTATAGATGTTGAACCGTCTTGACCAGTATACTTGAATACTCGTAGCGATTCATGAACTCTCTCCACTGGAAAATTAAGATAAGTTGATGGACCGCGCATCGAGAATGCAGCTTGGTCGTAAGCTAAAGCAACTTCTTCTGTAGTATCGAATGTTCCTAGCCAAACCCTAATTTCATTTCGTGTCGAATCCCTAATTTCAGCTGCATATTTTCCCCATGGCCTCTTTCTATCACCAATGTACTGTTTTTCCTTTTGTTTATTTTCTTGATCTTGAATATTATTGTTGAAGGTGATAATCTCTTCTTCATCTTCAATTTTGATTTCTTCATAGGAAATATTTCCCCCTCTAAAAGAATCCATTTTTGGATGAAAATATATACCTTATGATTATGAAAAAAAAAAATAATATTGAAATGACAAGACCTTATCAAATTGGTTTTTATAGATGTTTTGTGTTGAAGAAGTGGAAAATAATGGATTGGTTATTTCTGGATTATAAAAATTGGAAAAACAACAACTTTTCTTTCCTTTTTTCCTATTTTTTGACAACTAGGATGCCAATATATGGGACTAGATTTGATTGATGTGATTTATTGCAAGTTAGATTGAATTTATCAACTTCTTAGAGTGACTTGTTATCTTATTTTTAATTGTTACAGTGAGATGTTATAGAAATGGTACTAATTTTTTTTTTATTTCTTTTTAGGAGCTTCAATCATTTTTGATGTCTTCATGAATCAAACCTATAACCTCAGAGATGGAGGTAAAAGGTGTTTATTATTCGAGTAATCATTTCTTGTCATAGAAAAAATAATATGAAAGTCCGTTTCAAATAAAATTAATCGTTTTACGAAAGTTATTTAGAAGATAGAGAAGTGTGACCGTATAAATTTCAATTAGATCTATATATATATAGCCAAAAAAAATATTAAAGATAAGCATTTTTTTCTTCACGCATCTAATATTCTGAATTTATTAGTTTGATTAATCTAAATTTGTGTGGTAAAAAGTTAATTAATTCCGTGAGGTTTTAGCCTTTTTACACATAAGAATTTCATTCGCACGACTAAATTCGAGATGTCTGATTAATAATTAAAAGAAAACCACTATCATTGCACTAAATTATTTTGGTATAGTCTGAGGTTTTCTTTCATATTTGTGTGTTACGGGATTCCCAGTATTATTATTAAGTAATAATAAAATTATAATAATAATTGTGAATAATTGTATGACTAATTAAATATACATATTCTCTTGTTCTCTTATTACTAACTACTATATATATATATATATATATATATATAAGCGTGAGTGGCAGCTGAAAGCAGACAGCTGCAAGCAGCTAACTGACGGTCGACATGCTTGCTTCCAGCTGCCTGCTTGTTTCATGATTTTACTATTTCACCCCTAATTAATTATTATATGATATTTAAAAAATAATAATATTTAATAAAAAATATTATAAATATTTATAAAATAAAATAGACATTTATGACATGATTGTTTCAGCTGCTTCAACTATAATTTTACTATATGACCCATAATTAATTATTATGAGTCATCCAAGTATTTAAAAATTAATATTTAAAAAAAATTATAAATATTTATAAAATAAAATAGACATTTATGACATGATTGTTTCAGCTGCTTCAACTGTAATTTTACTATATAACCCATAATTAATTATTATGAGTCATCCAAGTATTTAAAAATTAATAATATTTATTCTAAAAGGAAAAATAAACATAAAATGATAAATTAACTATTGATGTTTTAAATTAATTTAACATCTTATATGAGGTTCACTTAAATTTTTTTCACAAGTATTTTTATAGCAATTTTGCTTTACCACTTCTAATTAGTTACTATGAGTCATTCAAGACGTGTCAGTTTTGTTACTTCAATCGTAATATTTGATTGACCCTCAAAATTATATCAGTATCACTTAAATTGAAATAGAAAAGAATATTATAAATTACAACAATTAAAAATTTATGTTATTTTTAAAATATAAACTGACTATCAATACAATTATAATTGCAAACAAATAGATTACAATAGCTAATAACTTAAAAAATTAAAAAATATAATTAATTATTTTATTTTATTTATATCACATAAATTGAGATAAAAATAACATATATTAGGTTTGTGCTGACACGGGCCTTCCACATCTAGTATTAAATATAAGAGGGAGTTTGAGCACATTCCGATTGTCCTTCTTGTAGACCTTTTATCTGCGTATTCCGTAATTTTACTATATCACCTCTAATTAATATTATTTATGTATTAAAAATAAATAATATTTAATTTTAAAAGTAAAATAAATATTTATGACGTGCTTGCTTCAGCAGCTTCAATCGTAATTTTATCATATCATCCCTAATTAATTATTATAAGTCATCTAAGCATTAAAAAAATAATAATATTTAATAAAAAAAGACAAGTAGACGTAAAATGACAAATTAACTTGTGATGCTCAGAGTTTGAGCAACTTCACGTTGTGCTGCTTGCCGACCTTCAATCGTAATTGTACTATATCAGCCCTAATTAATTATTATAATAAGTCATTTAAATATTAAAAAATTAATAATATTTAATGTTAAATTAACTTGACGTCTTATATGAGACCCATTTAATTTTTTTCACAAGAATTTTTTTATAGTAATTTTGCGATATCACTTCTTATTAGTTATTATAAGTCATTTAAGATATGTCTGCTTTGCTGCTTCAATCGTGATTTTACAATATCACTTCTAATTAATTATTATGACATCTAAGCATTATGTCACTTAAATTGGAATAGAGAAAAAAGTATTATAAATCACAGTAGTTAAAAAATAAAATTATTTTTTAAAAAATTGACTATCAATGCCATAAAAATTTGGACAAGAGAGTAACATAATAACATATATTGTTTAAAAATTATATAAAAAGTATTATAAATTACAATAGTTAACAACTTAAAATATCTTAAGAAAAATATTAAGTTATATATTCCAAAAAAATACGTAAAAAATACTATAAATCACAACAATTAACAACTTAAAAAATTTAAAAGAAAAAAACTATTTGGCTGACTCTTGAAATTATAACAGTGCCACTTAAATTGGAATCGATAAAAAGGTATTATAAATCTCAATAATTAAAAATATAAATTATTTTAAAAACATAATTAGCTATCAATGCCACAAAAATTTGGACAAGGAGAGTAACATGTATTATTTGAAAACAAATTACATAAAAGATATCTAAATTACAACAGTTAACAACTTAAAATATCTAAAAACATATTAAATATTTTATTAATTATCTAAATTATATTTGTGTCACATAAATTGAAACGAAAAAATAACGTATATTAGGCCAGTGCTAGTACGAGCTCTCGACGTCTAGTATAAATATACATGAAACATTATTTATCTTGGAATATTAATGAAGAACAAGGGCATGTTGGTGTACTAAAGCTTTTGCTACGTATGAGGTACGAGGAAGGGACGAATCACAAGCGTTTATTTTATGCAACCTTATCCTATATTTTTGCAAGAGATTATTTTCACGACTTGAACCCGTGACCTCCTGATCACATGACAACAACTTTAACCATTACTACAAGGTTGACTTTCAAATTGATGATAGTGATAATAAACTCAATTTGCTTAATTGCTTATCTTCATGAACTTCATTAACAGCGACTCTTTATCTTATCATTAATTAGAATTTAGAAAGTAAACAAATAATTTACAAATTAATAACTACAATTATCGGATTTAATGTTTAATTTGATGACTCTTTGATAGTGATTTTGTTGTTTTTCGTCAGGCTATTTTCCTTTTCGGATAGTGCTAAATGGCCACAATATTTTTGCCACAATTGTGAAAAAACTTAGATAACCTTATGAGTCTTTTCTTAAATAAATTCCCTCCAAATTTTCTTAATCAATGCAATAAATTTTTTCTATTCCCCATATATTATGTATTACGAAAAGGAAAAAACTTTTTGGCCATAAAATTTGGCCATAATTTTGCCATAATAGTAATAAATGCTATTCACATTATAAACTAATTTATTTTAAGACATTTTACCCTTTTCATCGTAAATTTAAATTTCTAACATTACTTTATTTACTATACCATTTTCCAATACATTGAAAACTATCCCAATACATGGGAATGAATAATTTACGTATTTAATTATAATTATTTAATTTTATAAATTGGAAATTACAAAGTTAAAAAATTATCAAATGTAGTAATATGTTATTAAGAAAATAAAAATTAATTAGTACAAATTTATTTATTAATTGTTAGTTATATTTTTTCCTTTTACATTTGTAGTTATTTAGTTTTTGTTCAACTTTTAATTATGTAGTATAGTTTATACTTTGTACATATTTTAAAAAATTTAATTAAATTATTTGTTTTAATAAGAGACTTATTTAAATCATCAAACTTATTTAGTCAAAATTATATTCTTATTCTTTTCTTTAAAATATATTAATTTCTTAAGAAAAAATTTTCATGATTAGAAATCTTTTATCATTACTTAAACTTTCAATTTTTTTCTAAAGTTATATTTTTGGATTATTATAAATATTATTGGAGTCGCTTATAAAAAATCCATTTTGTTTTTGCTAAGAAAATAAGATCACTCAGTTATTAATATTTTTTCAAAAAATATTAAGTACCTCGAAAGTTTCCTTCTCTTCTAATTAGCATGTCATGTTAGTAAACCATCATTTTAAAAAAAATAATAAACATATTGACTCCGCAAACTCATTTAACAAAAATAATAGTTTTATCTTTTTAAAAACATATATTATTTTATTAAGAAGAAATTCTCATACTTAGGTATTTATACTTTTTTTTCTAGAGTTAACTTACTAGATAATCATTCTGGTTTTTATTTATAATTGGCTACAAAGATTAGTTATTTTCTAAATAAAATAATATCACTAAATTACATAAGTTATCTAGAGATTTTAATTTACATTTAAAATAATATGATAAAGATTAAGTATGGTAAACAATTTCTAAACAGTAAAATAAAACTAATGCATTTTTTTAAAAAAGGAATAAAACTATAATTTTGAGTAAATGAGTTTGATGAATTAAATGATTTATTATTTAAAAATGTGATTTTAATGACATGACATGTCAACTAAGAGAAAGAATATTTTTGAGGTGTTTAGTATTTTTTTAGGAAAAAAGTAATAGTTGAGTAATATTGTGGTCCTAAATGAAATATAAGTGATATTGAAAAAAACTCTCAAATTCACTCAGAATTTTAATAATAACATGTTTTGGCATGTTTAAATTTTTTTTATTCTATATTGGTATATAGATAGATATACTAACAAAATACGTTGTGGTTAAATATGAAAAATTATTTTGCTAAATAATTTAACCACAATATTTTTTTTCTTAACATTTGTAGCAATAAATGTGGCTGAAATTTATATACACATTTTATATGGTCCATAACTAAGAATTTATACTTATTGCTATGAAATCTATTATGTTGTAGACTATAGTTATAAAGAAAATTTTACTTTACAATATACACACACACATATATATCGTAAGTGATTTTATCCTCGACAAACAATTTGTATCTATCTTCATATAATTAGCGAGAATTTATAAAAAAAATATTAGATTAAGTATATTAATTAATACAATAATTATATATAATAATTTATTTATTCAAATTATATTTGAAACTTATAAATAAGATCCTGTAAATTTGAATCAAGCCGAATAATAAACACCTCTAAAATTCTTAAAACACTTGATCATGATGAAGCTTGAGTGAAGCATATTAATTTTTGTTTAAATTCTTTATAATTAGTTAATTGAAGTTAATAGAATCGTTAATATATATATTTATTTTCTAAAAAAATTGTATTTGAAACTTACAAGTTATAAAATTGAATCGCATCATTGACAAAACTAATTAAACTGGACTGATAAAGATATTATTTCGTTGAAACAAGTCTAAAGTAAAATTTAGTAAAGTTAATTTGTTTAGATTTGTTATAATAAGTTGATTAAAAAATAGTAAAATTTAATCACATATTTATTTAGATATAAATTATTGTACAAATACACTTTTGTGATAGCTATGTTCAATTATTAATCCTTGGTTCAACTAATTATAACTATATTTATAATAATTATTAATTAATAATTTAGTATTAGACTATAAAAACATTATTCAGATAGATGAGGTTTGAATCCTCGAATAAAATAACCGTTGTCGTAACACTTGACCAAGGTAAAGTGTGTTGATTTCTTGTTATCACAATATTTTATAAATTATATCTGAAAATTATATATATATATATATATATATATATATATATATATA